>NC_048228.1:10707466-10724860 GCF_002007445.2 Ailuropoda melanoleuca | reverse complement strand
CCCCCCCCGCCCGGAAAATGACCGTGCTCTCTTTGGCCAGAGATGCTTTCAAGACCAAACATGCTTTTCCTTGAAGTCTCCCTCTGCCATACCTTCCCTTCCCCCACTCCCCGGGGAGAAGACGACACCAACTGACGAACAGCAGCAGGTTCGAGGTGTCGCTGCTGCAGACCCAGTGTGCAGCTCCAATGCAGGAATAAATGGAGCTCAGAGCAGAGACCCGCACGCGAACGGTTCGGTGCAGGCCCAAGGCTTTCTGCTGGTCTATACATCACAGGCTAAGTCAGCCTCCTCCTGCCCTACTCTCTGGAGCTGAACTTCTAGATCTTTTCTCTTTCTTCTTCCGACTCCACAAACTCCAAGCCTGGGATGTCCAGGCCTGAGGCTGGGACCCCTTTTTCGGACGCATCTGAAGTACTATGCTCACTCACGGCTGCTCGAGGGGGAAGGAGAACAGACACGTGTCCCCGGGGGATACGGAACTGGCAGGGTAGGGGATGGTAAAACACAACACAACACACGTGCCACAGTTTGTGCTTCCACGGACGGACAAAGCTGCAGATGGTAGGCCAAATGAGGAGCAGGTGTTTTCACTGTAACTCGACTTGGAATAAGAAAAACCCCCGTGTCCCGTGGGCGTGCTGCTGTGTCCCCCTGGAACTGCAGGCTGCTCACCAGGCCAGTGAGGTCACTCCTTCAGGGGTGGATGGCACAGAGCGGCACGTATTCCAGGCACCAAAAATAATAATAAAAATCCAAGGCAGGCCCTCGTGCTTCTTCAGCCATAAGGCCCTGGACAATGAAGCTCAAACCCAGGAGGCCCAAGGACAAGGGACAGCACCCCTCTGGTCCTCTGGCAGGTCAGCAGTTTGGTCAGCATGGCTCCAGCAAAGGCCACAGGCGAGGCCAAAGAGCGTTCAGCTAAGATTCTTTCCATAATCATGAAAATTAATCCAGGATAACCCACTGCCCAGGAAGTTGTTCCTGCCCCCGATCTCTGGACAAAGCTGTAAATCTCCCTCCAAATGAGCATTCTCTCTGTGTGCACACCTGCAAAAAGCTCATTTGGGGGAAGCAGGGGGGAAAACCAGACCCCTAACCTGGGCTGGCCTGGCCTGGAAGGTAGGCAGCTGAGTCAAACATTTCCAGGCACTCAATCTCCTTTGTCAACTGGTCCACAAGTAACATGTTGTTTTCTCCTCCACCTTCGTCTTCCTCTTTTTTGTAATCTCCCGGTTGTATGAAAATGTTCACAGGACCTCTTGCCAAGGGGCTGTTTATTTGACCATGGATGCTGCTTAGGGACTGCAAAAGGAGTACGTGAACTTGTCACTGGATGTTCCTTTTGACCTAGGGGCTGTCAGCCAGGGGGCGGTTGGTGCATGGAAGGCTGCAGCAAAGGGGAAACAATGGTGTCCTAACTCCACAGCCCTGGCCTAGGCTACTGTCCCGGCCCCACCTGTCCTAATGTCAGCCCGTGGAGTCTCTAGCTGTCTCTCTCCCCGCCTTGCTCCCATCCCAGTGTGTGCCACTGATGTCTTCAGGCTCCTGCTGAGTCCTCTTAAACAAACATCAGGAGAGCCGGGAACACACAGCTCAGTGTGGGGAACACTCTGTCGGAATGAGAGATGTGTGGCTGGCCAAGCCGGGCGGATCAAGGCAAAGCGTCCTGTCTGCCCCCTACCCCCAGCACAATCTGCTCTGTCCTGACAGGGAAGAAAGACACCGGGGGAAATGAAGCTGGGGTGCAGGAAGGTGTATGGGATCCTGTGCCCTGGAGGCTGTCTTCTCGTGTCAGAGGGGCTCTTGTGTCAACAAAATGGATTTAGTGCGGAAGATCTTCACACGGCAGGACGTGGGCCAATGGTGGATGCTACAATGAGATCGATTTGCGGCTCCATATAAAGGTGAATGCTTAGAACTCATCAAAACTTAGAAGGGCTGGAAAGGAAGAGAGTTTCCAATCCTGGAAGGCATTTCAGCTCAGGAGGACTGGACATCATGAGTTAATTCGCCGTCCTTGCCCTAAATTCTCTAAGTTAACTACTTCCCCACAATCTGGAAGGAAGCAGCTCCACAGTTCAGGGACCCTGCCCACCTGTCCAGATGCAGTGGATTGGGCCAGGAGAGTCACCTGATCCAGGGTCTGCCGAACTATTGCATAGGAAGGGACCAATCAGATTCTCTCTCCCAGGCATTAAAGGGTTGCAAGAATGGGACCCTAGCAGAGTAATAAGGCTGGGGAAGGCACCTGGGGGAGAATCCTTGGGTGGAAGAGGAGGGAGGTGGGATGGAGAGGGTACTGCCCCAGGCTCCCATGTCCAGACCCCACGTGGCCAGCCTTGGACTTCTCCAGGTTGCCTTCTGTGTCCTTAAACAAGCCCTGCTCTGACTGGAGCTCCTTCCCGTAGGCACTTTCTCACACCTGAAGCACTAGAACATCCCTGGCGGGAGGCACTGCAAGCAGGAGCAGGGCCCTCCCTGCAGGATGCGGGGCTGGGCCAAGGCCAGACTGTCACTGGAACCTGGCATCAAGCCCCAGGACTTCTCCAAGGCCAACTCACATTCCCACTGACTATGGGGTTTACGCATGGCCTGGGCTCCCCATGCCTCTTCTATCATCACTGCTCAGCACAGTCCCTTGATCTGACCGTATGCCACAGACAACAAGGCTCAAAGCTCAGTCATGGCCAAGACTCTCAAAGCCCCAATGGGCCGAAGAGTGCCCGGTGGGCATGCGCACTCACCTACACACACGTGACCCTATGGGAAGACGCTTCCGATACTGCCAATGCCAAGCCCGTGCTTAATAAACATTTCATTTATTTGCAACCCCTTTGAGATGGCTTATTAATAATGCAGTGGCTTTACTTATTAAGTACCTACTGTATACCAGGCCGTGCAGGGTGGGTTTCGTCATTTCCAGGACAGGATGAGGAACCCGAGGCTCAGAAAGATAAAAGCAGCTTCCCCAAGAGCCCCACGCACAGACTGCTGCCCGACACCTGCCTCCGAGTGGGAATCAAAGCCCTAGCAGACGCTACCTCCAAAAATTCTCCCGACAAGAGCTTTCCCTGCCCCAAGGACTTTATCTCCCACTGATTGCTGATCCTGAACTTGCGGTATGGGGGCATCTGTCCAGTGTGCCTGTGTATCTCCAGCATCCACTCCTGCAGAAAACTAACACGAATGATGTTTACCGAGCACCCACTATGTGCCAAGGCCCGGGCTAAACGTTGTGCATAAATCATCTCATTTAATCTCCATGAAACCTCTACCAGGTAGTGACAGCCTCCCTAATTTACAGATGAAGACACCGAGGCTCAGAGGGATTAAGAAGCTTGCTCACGGTCCCCACTGCTGCAAGGATCCGCACACAGGCAGTCTGGCTTTCTGGCCCCGAGCACTTGGTCCACGCCTCCGATGTCCCCACATTCACAGCCCTGGGTCCACGTACTTGTGTTAGAGGGGGAGCTCGTTCTCGCTACTCCACAGGGCAGACACCCAAGGAAATGTGGAACGAGCACCTACACCCTGAACAATGCCAGGCACAGAGGCGAGCTAACCATCCCTTTCTCTAAATTTGTACCTTCGGGCTGCCTGCTCCCTGCCTTGCTCGGGAAGGTAGCATCTGTCTGCTGGGGATGGATTCAGGTCATCTCTAAGGGGAATCAATCAGTGCTTTCCAGGGAGATGGCCAAGCTCCACATGCAGCCTGGAAAATCTGACTCCCGACGGAGAGGCTGAGAGAAGCTAGATGCCATCTGGAGTGCCCAGGGACCAGCTGCTGCTGCTGACCTCCGTGTGCTCAGCGACATCGGGGATGTGGCAAGAGGCTGGCAAGGGGCAATCACCTCATGCATTTATGCGGGCCCACCAGGGAGCAGGCACACGAATCAACCCCACCCAGGCCCCCGCTCGGGAAGCTGACAGAGGCAGGCAGGGGTCCTTCTGAAAGCCCATCTGGGATGGGTGTGACAAAAGAGGTATACACAGAGGGCTGGAAGGGAGAAAAAGAAGGGGTCCTAATTACATAGGAGCAGGAGACTGAGAAGGAAGCGGAGAGCTGGTCCTCGTAGAGAGAGAGAAGAGAAAGAATGAATGACTAATAGAAGAGAGCGCCGAGCTCCTCCACAGGGCTGTAGAACAGGCCCTGGCCCATAGGAGCTGCTCAAGAAACCTCAGAGGGTCCGTTCCTTTCAACCTCATGACCCCTAGCGAGGGACACAAACCCGCAGCTGCTAGAGGAAGCAACTCACGTTCTGCGACGCTCAGCTCCCATGTTTGCCTCTGGGCTTCCAGTCCCAGTCCGTCCTCCCTGCCTTTCCTTTTGCTAACACCCCACGTGTGAGTTTCACTGGGGGCTCACAACCCCCACCCCAACCAATTCCAGGGCAGGGTGCAGACCTGGACCAGGTGATTGATTGATTCAGGGCTGTCACATGACTACAGCTAAATCAATGATAATCAGTCCTGGGATTTCTGGAAATATTGAGAGTGAAAGACTTTCTGCACTGGAATCCTAGAAAGGTAAGTGTGACTTAGACTTGTGAGGGGTCACTTTTGCCACCAGAAAGGATAATGCCCAAAGAGATGAAAGGAGGGTTGGGAGATGACGTCATTTGAGCAGCTGGATGCAGCTATGCCTGAAGCGAGAGTTATCTCTATCTCAGTTATGCAGAGTTATTGATGTGCCCTTCTGTGAGTCGGTTTCAGCTGTGTTTCTATCATTTGTGACTCCACAGGCCCTGCAACTACATGGCTATCTGGGCAGGTGGTAGGCAAGTAAGAAGTGCAAACAACACAAAGTCTGTTCATTAACAGGTTTTGAGCAGTAAGCATGGACCTCTCTGAGCCTCAGATGCCACTCTGAATGACGGCGATCGTGCATCCCTCCCTCCTAGGGTGAACAGGCAAGTCGCTGAACCCTCCTGCAATCTGTTCTCTTTAGCATGTCACAGCCAAGAGAAGCAGGAAACCCACAGCCCTGGGTGGGAATCCCCAGCTGTCAGGGATGCCCGTGCACAGTTCCCCCACACCTAAGCCTCTGGCTGGAGTTTGCTGAGCTGCCCCACGACCTTCCCAATTCCTAAGGGCCCAGCCCAAGCCCTGGGAGGCAGCCATGGGGAGCTCCCTACCAGGGCTGGGGGCCTGGACAGAAGGGGTATGCTTGGTCTTTCAACGGATCAAGTCCCTCTGTGATTGCTCACTTCAGTCCCTCCCATGCCCCAGCTGAGGACGGGAACAAGGGACACTGCAGAGTGCATGGCACTGGGGACAGGAGAGTAATGGCTACTGTGGGCTCCAGTCGGGCTCCAGCTGGACCTAGGGCTGAATCTTATTTTCTTGGCTTCCTGGCCCTATGGCCTGGGACAAGTTTCTTTACAACCTGGTGCCTCAGTGACTTCATCTGTAAAATGGGGTGATTAATGCACCTAATTTATTTGGGTTGTTTAATGTAGTTCCTGGGTCAGGTTCCCCTGCATGGTAATCACCCGCATGTACACAAGTGACGTCAGACCTCCGAGGGCACGTTTAAGGTGACATGGGGCACGGAGGGGAAGCATGAGTCCCTCTAAGCACACAGCTGCTCAGAGCACTGGTTCATCGACCTGGCAAGTGGCAAGTCTCCGAAAGGGACCCAGGGCACAGGACCAGTGAGTCAGCCCAGGAAGCAGGAAGGCAGAGCTGGCTGAGGGACAGCAAGAGGGCGGGGCTCTGCCCCAGAGGTCATCAGGGTTGGCCGCAGACAGAGGACCAGTCACCTTGGAGAGGTGGTCACACAGGGACACAGGGGGTAAGTCCCTGACGCCTACCCCACGAGCCTGGCATGAAGAGAGGGAAGAGGAGCTGCGGGTCATTTCAAACGCCCCAGCAGCTGCTCAAACACACAACCCAACCTCTTATTCTTCTTCTTTTTTTTTTTTCAGTTGTATTTGTTTATTGGAGAGAGACAGTGTATGAGCGCGGGGGAAGGGCAGAGGGAGAAAGAGAAGACGACCTAACGTCTTCTCACCAGGTCCCAGCCGCCTCGAATGCCCAGCTAACCAGAACTCTGGCTTACATCTGAGGACAAGGAAGCAAACGCTGACAGGGCTCAGCAATGCAACGGACTCTTACCTTCTTTCCTGAGCAGGGCAAGCTGTGGGGCCAAGGGGCTCAGGCTCTGACTTAGAACCCTAAGGATCTAGAGAAGCCCGATTCCAAAAAAGGAGTCATCTGGGCTCCATGTGCCTGCTAACCAAAGCGGGGAAGCAGAAAGGCATTTTAGGACATTTTCAAGGACACCAAAAACAGAGTCTTCAGTGTCTAATTCTCTGAAAATACCCCTGACTTGAAGCAAGCAGGGAGGGCTGCGTTTGGGGCGGGTCTGTCTGTGTTTTACTATGATCATATCCCTGCTACTTAAGAAGGATTCTGATCCAGGCAGGGCACCACAAATATTCTGCAGGACGAATGAAGAAAAGAACGTCGGGGGCTCCACCGTGCTCAACGATTCTGGAGACTGAAACACAAACTGAAACACTTGTTTATAGAGACACAGTGGCCAGGTGACAGAGGACGAGGACAGCTGGAGAAACAAACGGACTCATCACCTTACACCTCAGACCCAGGCTGAGAATGAAGTCGGGTGCCCACAGGGCACAACCCAAGTCACATTCTTCACCTGTCCTCTTCCTGCCTCTATCTTTCAGCTGCCTCCAAATTCCAGAAGAAAAAAGGGATATAGTTACTGGCCCCTGAAAACCCAGTGACTGGTGGGGCTGCGGCTGTTCTCCAGGTGCTGCCCTACCTGCCCGGTGAGGCTCATCCAAACGTGTGGCAATAGGAGGGCCAGATTAAATTTCTTGTAAGGTCCTGCCAGCTCAAACATTCGTGGATGTGCATTTCCTCCCTGCTGGAGCATTTCCTGGAGCCCGGCTCTGCGCTCCAGGTGAACACAGAAGGAGACACACGTGCAAGTGCTCTGTGGTCCCTGCCCCCTCAAAGGTTACAGTTCGGAGGAGAGCCCTGGGGTTACACTCAGGAAATGCTCACGAGGGCCCTGGTCACAGTTACACTGTGCTCTGGGTGACAAAGGCCCATGGCAATGGAAGGGCTACGCACAGAGGGGGTGGAATGAACAAGAAAGGCTTTGCAGAAAGGCCGGGGGCCCAGGACAGGGTGGAATTTGGAGTCAGTGTGGGGTGGGGAGGTAACAGAAGAAAGAAGGAGAAGACGAGGGGTGGGAGTGACAAGCAGGCTGGCTCATGGGACAGTGAGGAGAGGCAGAGCAGAGCCTGTCGAATGTTCGTGGTCCCCAGCACTAAGCCCAGGCCAGCGTGGGTACTCCACACCTGCCAGGTGGAGGAACCAGGAGCCTTGGCAGACCCGGAGAGAGGTTGAGGGAGGCCATCCTTCTGGTTCAAGTTAAGGGTTCTAGACAGAAAAACCCTCCTCCGGAGTGTAGGCACCAGGAGGGTAGAAATGGTTTGGGCCAGCTTGTCAGCCCCAGGCACCCGGTCACATAAGTATCTATCCAGGGACTGAGTGTGAAAATATTCACGGGTGTGATTTTAAAAAGGTGCTCAGCGGGAATCCGAGGCGTGGGTCAGTCCGAGCAACAGCGGTTTCCCAGAGACACAAACGAGTGGGGAGAGAGCAGGGCCAGAAGATCCACGAAGGCAGAGGGGTCAGAGGCCAGGCAGGCGATGCCTTAGCTGCTGTGGGTGCAGGGGTTCCCCCAGTGGGGTGGGGGGCACCGTGTGCCATAGAGCAGCAACAGCTGAGCAAGGCCGGCAGAGCTGAGTGTCAACTCAAATGGGATATGGACAGGGTACCAACCATCCTGGTTTGCCCAGGACCGAGGGGTTTCCCACGGTATGGGACTTTCAGTGCTGAAACCAGGAAAGTTCTGGCAACCCAGCATGAGTTGGTTACCTGAGGCACAGGTCTGCCCTCACCAGCATCCCAAGGAGAACAAGACCGCTGGTGGTACAGGAATCTCCTTTGGTGGAACAGGGAAACTGAGGCTGAAAGGGGAGTGACCTGTGGGAGGAAGGTCCCACAGTGGGTAAGCAGCACAGCCAGCTAGAACATTCTGGCCTCCACCTCCCTTGCTTCTCTGCATGCTGGGAAGACGTGAGACACACAAGTGCTGTCTACTGAGCACAGCTGTGAGCTGTGCCAACTTCCTCGGAGCCAACGGACACTGGGGGGGGGGCGCCAGCGTTTCTGTCCCCAAGAGGGGTCCCAGGGAAATGGGCCCATCTGGCCCTCTGCTCTTCTGAGATTCTGGCCCAGGATGAGCGGGCGGCCACCACCTGGGACTTTGGGGGGGATGGGGGTGCTGCTGGCTGGTGCTCTGCTTGCCTCCCCTATGACATCGCCATTATGGCCACCCCTGGGGGAAGGCCAGGATCCCCAAAGGCCTTTGTGAAAGGCAGACACATCATGTCGCCACACACCCTGCAGTCCTTGCGTTTAGAAGGGTCTTGGCAGCTCTGGGCAGCCAGTGCAAGAAAGGGCAGGGGCCAGGGGAAGCGGAAGGGGCAGGAAGAGGGAGGAGAGGATGGAAGAGGAGGCTTAGGGGGAAATTTTAGTAGGAGCTTCCTAGAGCAGTCTTGCTCAGTGATTGGCCTGCATCAGCATCCCCTTAGGTGGCTAGTTAAGACCCAGGCTGCTGGGCCCGCCCCCAGTTCCCAATTCTGCAGGGCAGGGCTGGGCTGAGAATCTGCACCATTAACAAGTTCTCAGGATAGGCTGACGGTTGCTGGTCTTGGCACCCCATCTTGAGAACCACTGGCCTGGAGCACGGGCTTATGGGGGTGGGGTGGGGGTAAGGGGCAACAGCACGTGGGTGTTGATGGGTCACCGGGGGCTGGGAAGACCCATGGAAGTAAAGACGGAAGATGTTGGAGGCCTTGGTCCTCACACTTCGGAGAGGGTCAGAATCACAAGGCGGCAGAGGGAACTTGTTTTACATGCAGATTTGTGGGCCCATCCCCAGATATTTTTGACTGTCCGGGTCTGCTAGGGGGCCCGGGAACTTAAAAGCACCATAAGCTCTGAGTGATTCTGACGCAGGCAATCCACGGGCCACAAGGAGCTAAGCAGCCTTGAAGCGCCACGGCGGAAACACACGTTTCGCAGGCTTCATGAGCCGTGATGGGCCACAGAAACATCTGCGGACTCCTGCCCTGACTCAGGGCCAGCTGCGCCCCCCGATACTGGAGCCACTAGCCACATGGAGCCTTCTACAACGAAATACAATGTGAAACTCAGTTCTGCTGTCATACTAGCTACATTTTAAATCCAGTGGCTTCCATACGGGACAGAAGGGATCTAGAACACTGCCATCTTTGCAGAGTTTATCAGACAGCTCTGGCCTGGAGAGATCACATTATGTCTGCCTCTGTTTCCCTTTCTAAAAAAGAGGGTTCCCTCCCCCGTCTTTCCCAGGGTACAAGGGAAAGAAAAGACCCCACCAAGAGTGACCTTCCTAGCCCACACTCAAAGGCCCCCTGCACCTGCTGGTGGGAGGAGGCGGTCCAGGTTGGCAGGGGCAGCATCCGTGTCTGCCCCAGGACCCAAGAGGATGGTTCTTCCTTCTGGTTGGCTGCCAGTGCCAGATTCCCCAGGGCAATGAGGAGTCCTCAGTAGTTAGCTTAGTAATCACAAATATGCTATGGAAAACAAACTCATAAAAGCCTGAGCAACTCCCCTTCAAAGAAAGCGACACCAAACAAAACCAACCACGCACGAAAAGGTATGGGCAACGCATCACACTGGCAGAGGTATTAACAATAGAGGTATTAACAATGAATCACGGAGAAAAGGTAACTGAATTTATTCCTTCCCCAGGCCTTCCCAGCACAAATGTGAGATGCTCATGTTTCCCAGGAAGGAATCGAAAGAACACTGGAGATAAAGCACTGGGGACAGGGGATCTCTGCACATGGTTCCAGGACCGGCAGCGTGGGGGCAGGGACGGGCAGTCTGTGAGGGCTGCAGGGTCCTGCCGTTACTGCATCCAGTCCCTACGTTAGGCAAATGTGTAGACACAGGCAGCATGGTGGGTAACCGGGGGCGGGGTGGGGAGTTCTTATTCAGTGGGTACAGTCACCGTTTGGGACGATGAAAAAGTGCTGGAGATGGAGGGTGGTGATGGGTGCACACACGGACAGTGTATTTAATGCCACTGAACTGCACACCTAAAAATGGTTAAAACGGTCAATTCTGTGTTACGTAAGTTTTAGTGCAAACAAAGGGGAAAAAAAGTGCAGGGTCTGAACTCCACCCTGGACCTCCTGAGGCTACCTTGGAGGTGGGCCTCAGAATCTGCATTTGAGTCCACTGACCCCGGGACTCAGCTCTTTGCGGGGGATGCCTTGTGCAGGGGAGGGCTGGACAAGCATATGTCTCGCTTTCTAACAGATTCGGGGACTGTGTGTGCCTAGGCAGGGGGCGGGAGGGGGGCCTGCGCAGAAAAGGAAAAAGAGAGAGTGAGCTAGGATGTCTGTATACCTACTGTCCACTGCGGAACGCCTCTGGAAAGGGAAAGGATGCTGCCAAGATCGTGTCAGGATGCAGGGGGTAAAGCGGAGTACAAGGCCTCCTGATTTTCTTACTCTCAAATTAACCTAATCCCAGAAAGGCAAGGGGCAAAGAGGTTCTCAAAGTCAGGTCCATGGCACCCTTGCATCAGACTTACCCAGGGCACTCAATAAAAATACCGATTCTGAGCCCCTCCCCAGACCTATGGGCAGAATAGGGGTGGAGCCCGAGGATCTGGATACTGGCAGGGACCCCGGACCACTGCCATCCTGTCTGATACCCCCTTTAATGAGTCAAGAGGAATTAGGGAAGGGGGTCAAGAGGGAAATTCCCCGCTTTGCCGAGACACCATGTATATTTGTGAGTTTGCACATCTGGCCCCGGAAACCCCATGGCATCTTGAAGTATGGGCCTTTTCCTCACTCTGGGCCTGTGTCCTCACTCTGTGGAGAGAGCGAATTGACTCCATCCCCCTGAGGGGTCCCTGTCAGGACTCTGCCTGGGTCAGACCTCCTGTCAGGGGCCGGCTGGCCTCTCTGGATTCTGGCTGGGGCAGAGGGGTGGGGCAGGTAGTCTCCTGGAGCCAACTGAGCAGCTCTGGGCCCCAGGGGCCCTCACTTCCAGCTGCCTCTGGCTGACTGGAAACCAGCGTGTCAAAGATGCCAGGGAGAGAGTCCCATGACGCCCAGTGTTGCAGCCTCCGCCCGGTGCCCAGGTGACCCTCAGGGAACCGTCAGCTGATGAAGGAAACCAGAGGAAGAAGCAAGGGTCCTGGGGCAGACAGCATGGCATCGTGGAACAGCCAGTGACTATAATCTTTGTGACCGTTTCAAGCCTCAGCCGTGTCACCTTTAAGAAAGGGAAGAGGCCAGCTGCCTTAGAGGGGTGGGAGACGACCCACAGGCACGCAGGTAACCAAGCGCCTGGCTCCTGGGCGGCCCTTGATAAACGCTTCTTCATCATGAAAAGGACCTTCCCCAACAGAAATACACATTCTTCCCTGCCTGGGTACACAGGACTTCAAAGTTAGCAGTGCCCTGGTGAGGCAGAGCCGGGCGGGTACGGAAGAAAGCAGACAGGAACTAGCAGCTGCTGTTTTTACTTCTCTCCGGGCCCCCGGGGAGAGTTTTCTGAAGCTTCTGTACAATTAAAAGGTACTGAACACACTCCATGCCTCTGATAAAGTTACAGCCCCAACTAGGTGGGAGCCCGCGCCAGCCTCCAGATCCAGGTAGCAACAGAAGAGAAGGCTGTCAGTACCCACAGATAGGCCACCAGGTGGTGGGCGCCCCCCCCCCCGGCCCCGCCCAGTGGCCCCAGAGCCCGGCACACAGATGGAGGGTGCACGCGGAGGGCCGTCCCCCTGGAAACCACCAGCTCCCCTTGGCCGTAGCCCCAGGCTTGGCGGCACCCAGCTCGGGGCAGGACTCGCCCATCTGTCTGTCCTACCTTTCTGGTTGTTCATTTCTTCCAAATTCAGGGCTGCGACAGCACCTTTCGGGCCAATGCCACTCGTCGGGGGCTCTGAGGACTCGCCATCACCCATGTCTTCCAGCTGGCTTCTCTTGAAGGCATCCAGACAGCAGACCAGAGAAAGCATGAGTTCCCCACCTTCATTTGGGGCTGCCCCAAGGGGCACAGAAGGGGTGGTCCTTTTGAATGGGAGTCATTCCTGCCTCTCCCCCTCCTGGACAGGCACTCCTCTGACACGCTCGATGTGAAATGCATTTGCGGAGAGTAAATTCATAAAAAAATAACGACACACACAGGTACGCACACGCACACACACACCTTGTAAACATNCGATGTGAAATGCATTTGCGGAGAGTAAATTCATAAAAAAATAACGACACACACAGGTACGCACACGCACACGCACACACACACCTTGTAAACATGGCTTGCCATCCTCTCTGGAGTGTTTATAGCCCTTAGTGACTCACAGCAAACACGGCATCCCCACAGTGCTTGCTTCGGCCGGCTTTAATGATATGTTGCCTGCGCTTATCTGCTGGGGCTAAAATGTGTGTAAACACCAATGTACCTGATTTTCCACTTTTGTCAACTGGCTGTGGTATGGGTGAGAGGGGGCTGGGTCCAGTCTCGACTGCTTACTGCCTTCCTTGAACCATGCATTCAAGTGACTCTTGAAATGATTAAAAGAGAAGTAAACTCTTCTTTCAGAACNGGGGCTAAAATGTGTGTAAACACCAATGTACCTGATTTTCCACTTTTGTCAACTGGCTGTGGTATGGGTGAGGGGGCTGGGTCCAGGCTCCTGCTTACTGCCTTCCTTGAACCATGCATTCAAGTGACTCAAAATGATTAAAAGAGAAGTAAACTCTTCTTTCAGAATGGCTGGAGGGTCCTAACAAACCCTCCAGTTAACTCAATGGGAATATTACAAAGAACACAAGGCATGCATAATGACTACTATGGAAATTTCCTGATTACTTAGAAGGCCAAATCAGCAGCTACCAGTCCTTCAGAATCGGCCAGTCTCATCAAACCCCACTAGCTCAAACTTCAAAAAAATAAAAAAAAAAATGTACACAGACATATACACTCAATTTCTTTGGACTCTGGGGAAATGGGAATCTTCCTCCCTCTTATGGCACTGGTAGCACTGGGCTCCATGAGTAGGAAGGATGCTAACCAAGCAGATTCCTGTCCAACAACTCTGAAGTGGGTAATATGATTCCCATTTTATAGATGGGTAAACTGAGGATTGGGACATTACATAAGTTGCCTGGGGACACACAGCTCGTAAGCAGAAGAGCTGGCAGATCAAAGCAAGGTGTGTCTGATTCCAAAGCTGGTGCCCTGGACCCGCCGCCCTTCTCACTGAACAGTCACACAGGGGTGAGGGTGCTGGGCCGCAGGAGAGCTCCCTAGGGAAAACAATCCTAATTGTTTTCGAGAGCGGTGACTTTCACTCCTGGTTGGCTGGGAGCCAAGCCCCAGCTGTCTCTATCCCACTCAGGTGGCCAAGAACGCCCACAAAAAACCCCGGTGGTCCTAGTGGCTGGCCTTCTAAGAAAGTCTCCAGTTCCAATGGGGAGATTTAATCTCACTCTCAACCCCACGGAAACCCTTTCCAGAAGGGGATAACGCGAGGCCAACCTATTGCTGAAATTGCTAAAGACACACAGATAAGCAAATGCTTGAGTTGCTTAAAACAAGGAATGTCAAGGAGAGGACAACCCCCACCCCCTCTTTTTAAAGATAAAAATTTAAAGAGAAAACAAACCTGAAACGTCATGTGGGTCTACGTTTTAGAGATCGATACAAGGTCTTTCCACAGTGCCATGAGGTCTACGATCTGGGACCCCACAATCAAGTCACAGCCCCACAATCAAGTCCTGGCTGTGATACCCCCCAGCTGTGTGATCTCGGGCAAGTTTAACTGAACTTTCCCGAGCGCCCGCTTCCTCACCTGTGCATGGGACCGGCAATGGCACCTCCCCCCAGGGTCCTTGGAGGACTGATTAAGACCAAGCATCCCATTTGGTTCGCACCATGCCCACCCCTGGGAAGGTACAGTACAGCACTGGGAGCCAGGGCACATATCCGCAAGGGTCTGGCGCCCTGGGTCAGCGGGCTTTATGTGAGGGAGAGGGGCTAGTGGAGATAAGAGCGCCTATGACTAAGAAAAAAGGCAGAGGCTGGAAGAGGTTCCATTAGGTCCTATGACTTTGTAAGCTGGGGTTCAGAGAAAAGCTTAGGGAGGCGTGGCATCTGATCTGGGCCTACAAGCCTGGATAGGCTTCAGATGGGGGCAGACCGAGTGCCCAGACTCCACAGACACGAACTGACCTACGAACTGACCAACAGCTTTTAAACAGTGACTTGGTGGCTTCAGCTGATCAGCAACACCCTCTTGCCTCAGGGACTCAGCACCCATATGGCTCACCTCGTTCTCTCTGATTTGCTGCCCAAGACTGACCAGCGGCCGCTCCCATCGCGCTAGCCCCTCACCTGGCTCTACTTTCCCCCACAGCACTTGCCGCCTCCTGATACAGCCTGTGTGTACTTGCCTGCTGGAAGTTTCCTCCCACAGATAAGGAGCTCCACGGAAACGGGCTGCAGCTGCCCCCTTCGCTACTACTGATCTCTGCAGCTACCACGGTGCCTGGCAGGAGTAGCGGCTCAGAAATGTGACCGAAGGAACCGACAACCACAGAAGGAATCATTCACGTCTCCGCCTAAGAAGCCTCGGGGAGCACGTGCTTTACTGGGGGGGTGGTGGTTTCTGGATGACCTCCCTCAGGTGGAGTTAATCCCACTGCGAGCCAACAGGGAAACTGAGTTACCAAGTGTCTCAAGGTTACACAGATTTGAGGCAGAACCAGGTGCAGACTGAGCACGTGTCTAATTTCTACAGCTCCGGCTCGGGTCCTTCGCCTGCGCACAAAGAATGGTCCCCTTCCCTGAAGGGGGCCCCGCCCTGGAGGCCAGAGCTGTCCCCAGCACAGAGCCCGTCACCCTGCTGATCTCAGGATACCCTCCACGAGCAATGTCAAAGCGTCCAGGCTTCCATCCTGCCAAGACAGCGGACCCCCTCCGTCCCCCTCCCCCACACCTCTGAAAGTGCCAATCCCCAGACTCCGTCATCCTCCAGGGCACTCACTCTTCAGCTCCTTCCACAGAACATCACTCAGCTGGGGACCGATGTGTTGAGACCCTGGGACGAGTCACCTCACAGCCGGGCTGAAAGGTTTATTTCAACAATAATTTCAGCTTGTAGTTCTGAGGCAGGAGAGCTCTCATTTGCTTCCCAGAGGAAAACCCCTAATAACAGTGAAAGGTTTGCGAACCCATGTCCACGACAGGCTGACCTCCATGCCCAGCCACCACGGAAGTTCTCAGAAACGGCATTTGATCTTTAAGAACCAGAGAGCAGAAGGGGGTGAAGGGTGGGTGGTGGGGTAGAAAGAACTTGAAAGTGTATTGGTTTAGCTGCTGGCTTGATCTTGATTCATGCCAGGATGCCAACTGTAAATCAGGACATTTCCACTGCTCTCTGCCCTAAAGGGATACCACGAGGGCCACAGGAATAACACCCCCAAGACCTTGGAGACAGGCGTTTCTCAGCTACACCATGTCATTAGAATATTCTTATTATGAATACACAAATGGAGTCTATGAAGACACAAAGTAAACAGATCTCTCTCCACCCAACCATCTCCTCCATGTTTACATAATAACACCCCCCACTGGCACAACAGTCAGCCTTGGATCACTGAAGCACTTTACAGACAAGACAAATCTCATCTTGACACAGTTCAGGAGGGCGGAGTTGGAACAGATAGCATCGCATCCTAATGGGACACTGAGTCAATGGGGGCTCTGACAGGTGCCCCACAAATGAAGCTGATACCTAACTTTTATGAAACATCAACTATGAACGAGGCAAGGTGATTTGCAGATGCTAGCTTTGGAATGATCAAAACGTTAGTTAACACTAGTTATGATCGGCACTTTTTGGATGGGTAAACTGAGTCTCAAAAAGATGAAGCAACTTGCCCAAGCTCTCCTATTTGCTCTTTTCTTTGCATCTGTGCTTTTTACACCAAGCTGTCTTGGACTCTAACTGCTCTGTGCAGCTAGGGAGGAGGTGGGACTGTCTCCAGCAGGCCCAACCCCCAGGGCCAAGGGTCCAGGGACTCAAGCTCCTTCCAGGGCTCAGCATCCCTTTTCTAGACCCTTGGTGACCCAAGACTTGAGTGGCTCCAGGACACCAGCCGCAGCTCAGCTCATCACAGCTGACTGATCGGTAGTCCCAGCTCCTGCAGCTTCGTCTGTGATCCGCAGGATTCCGTCTCCTTGGGAGACCAATACAGGCAGTCTGGAATTAGGGGGCCTTGCTGCTGGCTTTTTCTCATAGGAAAGAAATAATTATTAGGTAAATAAGCCTGGTGTTTCCCAGCTGGTTAAGCCTGCTGTCTGGGAGAGGCATTCCGGTGTCAACAGACAGAGAATATTTGAAATTGTGGGACCTTGGGCAAGTTGCTGAAACTCTGGCGTTTTCCGTCCTTATCTTCATGAAGATAACACAGCTTCCCTCCCAGAGCTGTGATAAAATTTTAAGGACACAACGCCATGTAAATTACGGGAACACAATAGGTATTCAAGAAATAATAAATAACCATGTTGTACTTCCCCTCCCCCATTTTTCCCGGAAAAAGTATTCTAACCTTAAACTGATGATGACAGACGCTTCTCGGAAGCCGTTCATCTTCCGTCCAAATTTCTTTCTACTCTAGAGTCAAAGGGATCCAGGGGTCCTCTGGGCAACCCCCCCTCCCCAGGTGTAACTTGAGGCGGCAGCTGAGACCCCAACAGAATGGAACGCGCGCACCCACCCACTCGGAATATTTTAACATTAAAACGCGGTCCTCAGCTTGGGGCAAATTAGCCAATGATACATAATCAGACCTTCGCATTGTGTCTCCACCGCCTCGATTTCTTTCTGCATTAGTCGTTCAAGTGTAAGAGAAATCTCTCCGTTCTTAGCAAATGCGAGCCATCATGTTCCACTCAAAGGGGCAGCAGTAAAGCAGGGCTCTCCTAGCACTTTACGGGGCTGCCAGGTGGGTTACAGGTGAGGCCGGAGAGGGGCCGCCCCAACTTCGTGCCGGGTTGGCCCCTTTCCCACGCTTCCAAGGACAGTGGCGGGGTCCGGCCCAGAGCGAGGTCTCCGAGCGCCCCGGGATCTCACAACTCGGGCAGGCGTGGCCTTGACCTCCCCACCCGCCCAGCTCGCACCGGGGGCCCGGCCGGAAAGCTGCGAGCGCCGAAACCCTCACCTGCAAGCTGAAGAACTAACTCCGCGTCCTGCGCGACTCCCCCTGCACC
>NC_048228.1:10697603-10702924 GCF_002007445.2 Ailuropoda melanoleuca | reverse complement strand
GGGGCTGCCCCAAGGGGCACAGAAGGGGTGGTCCTTTTGAATGGGAGTCATTCCTGCCTCTCCCCCTCCTGGACAGGCACTCCTCTGACACGCTCGATGTGAAATGCATTTGCGGAGAGTAAATTCATAAAAAAATAACGACACACACAGGTACGCACACGCACACGCACACACACACCTTGTAAACACGGCTTGCCATCCTCTCTGGAGTGTTTATAGCCCTTAGTGACTCACAGCAAACACGGCATCCCCACAGTGCTTGCTTCGGCCGGCTTTAATGATATGTTGCCTGCGCTTATCTGCTGGGGCTAAAATGTGTGTAAACACCAATGTACCTGATTTTCCACTTTTGTCAACTGGCTGTGGTATGGGTGAGAGGGGGCTGGGTCCAGTCTCGACTGCTTACTGCCTTCCTTGAACCATGCAGGGGCTGGGTCCAGGCTCCTGCTTACTGCCTTCCTTGAACCATGCATTCAAGTGACTCAAAATGATTAAAAGAGAAGTAAACTCTTCTTTCAGAATGGCTGGAGGGTCCTAACAAACCCTCCAGTTAACTCAATGGGAATATTACAAAGAACACAAGGCATGCATAATGACTACTATGGAAATTTCCTGATTACTTAGAAGGCCAAATCAGCAGCTACCAGTCCTTCAGAATCGGCCAGTCTCATCAAACCCCACTAGCTCAAACTTCAAAAAAATAAAAAAAAAAATGTACACAGACATATACACTCAATTTCTTTGGACTCTGGGGAAATGGGAATCTTCCTCCCTCTTATGGCACTGGTAGCACTGGGGNGGAGAAATGGGAATCTTCCTCCCTCTTATGGCACTGGTAGCATTGGGGTCCATGAGTAGGAAGGATGCTAACCAAGCAGATTCCTGTCCAACAACTCTGAAGTGGGTAATATGATTCCCATTTTATAGATGGGTAAACTGAGGATTGGGACATTACATAAGTTGCCTGGGGACACACAGCTCGTAAGCAGAAGAGCTGGCAGATCAAAGCAAGGTGTGTCTGATTCCAAAGCTGGTGCCCTGGACCCGCCGCCCTTCTCACTGAACAGTCACACAGGGGTGAGGGTGCTGGGCTGCAGGAGAGCTCCCTAGGGAAAACAATCCTAATTGTTTTCGAGAGCGGTGACTTTCACTCCTGGTTGGCTGGGAGCCAAGCCCCAGCTGTCTCTATCCCACTCAGGTGGCCAAGAACGCCCACAAAAAACCCCGGTGGTCCTAGTGGCTGGCCTTCTAAGAAAGTCTCCAGTTCCAATGGGGAGATTTAATCTCACTCTCAACCCCACGGAAACCCTTTCCAGAAGGGGATAACGCGAGGCCAACCTATTGCTGAAATTGCTAAAGACACACAGATAAGCAAATGCTTGAGTTGCTTAAAACAAGGAATGTCAAGGAGAGGACAACCCCCACCCCCTCTTTTTAAAGATAAAAATTTAAAGAGAAAACAAACCTGAAACGTCATGTGGGTCTACGTTTTAGAGATCGATACAAGGTCTTTCCACAGTGCCATGAGGTCTACGATCTGGGACCCCACAATCAAGTCACAGCCCCACAATCAAGTCCTGGCTGTGATACCCCCCAGCTGTGTGATCTCGGGCAAGTTTAACTGAACTTTCCCGAGCGCCCGCTTCCTCACCTGTGCATGGGACCGGCAATGGCACCTCCCCCCAGGGTCCTTGGAGGACTGATTAAGACCAAGCATCCCATTTGGTTCGCACCATGCCCACCCCTGGGAAGGTACAGTACAGCACTGGGAGCCAGGGCACATATCCGCAAGGGTCTGGCGCCCTGGGTCAGCGGGCTTTATGTGAGGGAGAGGGGCTAGTGGAGATAAGAGCGCCTATGACTAAGAAAAAAGGCAGAGGCTGGAAGAGGTTCCATTAGGTCCTATGACTTTGTAAGCTGGGGTTCAGAGAAAAGCTTAGGGAGGCGTGGCATCTGATCTGGGCCTACAAGCCTGGATAGGCTTCAGATGGGGGCAGACCGAGTGCCCAGACTCCACAGACACGAACTGACCTACGAACTGACCAACAGCTTTTAAACAGTGACTTGGTGGCTTCAGCTGATCAGCAACACCCTCTTGCCTCAGGGACTCAGCACCCATATGGCTCACCTCGTTCTCTCTGATTTGCTGCCCAAGACTGACCAGCGGCCGCTCCCATCGCGCTAGCCCCTCACCTGGCTCTACTTTCCCCCACAGCACTTGCCGCCTCCTGATACAGCCTGTGTGTACTTGCCTGCTGGAAGTTTCCTCCCACAGATAAGGAGCTCCACGGAAACGGGCTGCAGCTGCCCCCTTCGCTACTACCGATCTCTGCAGCTACCATGGTGCCTGGCAGGAGTAGCGGCTCANCCTGCTGGAAGTTTCCTCCCACAGATAAGGAGCTCCACGGAAACGGGCTGCAGCTGCCCCCTTCGCTACTACTGATCTCTGCAGCTACCACGGTGCCTGGCAGGAGTAGCGGCTCAGAAATGTGACCGAAGGAACCGACAACCACAGAAGGAATCATTCACGTCTCCGCCTAAGAAGCCTCGGGGAGCACGTGCTTTACTGGGGGGGTGGTGGTTTCTGGATGACCTCCCTCAGGTGGAGTTAATCCCACTGCGAGCCAACAGGGAAACTGAGTTACCAAGTGTCTCAAGGTTACACAGATTTGAGGCAGAACCAGGTGCAGACTGAGCACGTGTCTAATTTCTACAGCTCCGGCTCGGGTCCTTCGCCTGCGCACAAAGAATGGTCCCCTTCCCTGAAGGGGGCCCCGCCCTGGAGGCCAGAGCTGTCCCCAGCACAGAGCCCGTCACCCTGCTGATCTCAGGATACCCTCCACGAGCAATGTCAAAGCGTCCAGGCTTCCATCCTGCCAAGACAGCGGACCCCCTCCGTCCCCCTCCCCCACACGTCTGAAAGTGCCAATCCCCAGACTCCGTCATCCTCCAGGGCACTCACTCTTCAGCTCCTTCCACAGAACATCACTCAGCTGGGGACCGATGTGTTGAGACCCTGGGACGAGTCACCTCACAGCCGGGCTGAAAGGTTTATTTCAACAATAATTTCAGCTTGTAGTTCTGAGGCAGGAGAGCTCTCATTTGCTTCCCAGAGGAAAACCCCTAATAACAGTGAAAGGTTTGCGAATCCATGTCCACGACAGGCTGACCTCCATGCCCAGCCACCACGGAAGTTCTCAGAAACGGCATTTGATCTTTAAGAACCAGAGAGCAGAAGGGGGTGAAGGGTGGGTGGTGGGGTAGAAAGAACTTGAAAGTGTATTGGTTTAGCTGCTGGCTTGATCTTGATTCATGCCAGGATGCCAACTGTAAATCAGGACATTTCCACTGCTCTCTGCCCTAAAGGGATACCACGAGGGCCACAGGAATAACACCCCCAAGACCTTGGAGACAGGCGTTTCTCAGCTACACCATGTCATTAGAATATTCTTATTATGAATACACAAATGGAGTCTATGAAGACACAAAGTAAACAGATCTCTCTCCACCCAACCATCTCCTCCATGTTTACATAATAACACCCCCCACTGGCACAACAGTCAGCCTTGGATCACTGAAGCACTTTACAGACAAGACAAATCTCATCTTGACACAGTTCAGGAGGGCGGAGTTGGAACAGATAGCATCGCATCCTAATGGGACACTGAGTCAATGGGGGCTCTGACAGGTGCCCCACAAATGAAGCTGATACCTAACTTTTATGAAACATCAACTATGAACGAGGCAAGGTGATTTGCAGATGCTAGCTTTGGAATGATCAAAACATTAGTTAACACTAGTTATGATCAGCACTTTTTGGATGGGTAAACTGAGTCTCAAAAAGATGAAGCAACTTGCCCAAGCTCTCCTATTTGCTCTTTTCTTTGCATCTGTGCTTTTTACACCAAGCTGTCTTGGACTCTAACTGCTCTGTGCAGCTAGGGAGGAGGTGGGACTGTCTCCAGCAGGCCCAACCCCCAGGGCCAAGGGTCCAGGGACTCAAGCTCCTTCCAGGGCTCAGCATCCCTTTTCTAGACCCTTGGTGACCCAAGACTTGAGTGGCTCCAGGACACCAGCCGCAGCTCAGCTCATCACAGCTGACTGATCGGTAGTCCCAGCTCCTGCAGCTTCGTCTGTGATCCGCAGGATTCCGTCTCCTTGGGAGACCAATACAGGCAGTCTGGAATTAGGGGGCCTTGCTGCTGGCTTTTTCTCATAGGAAAGAAATAATTATTAGGTAAATAAGCCTGGTGTTTCCCAGCTGGTTAAGCCTGCTGTCTGGGAGAGGCATTCCGGTGTCAACAGACAGAGAATATTTGAAATTGTGGGACCTTGGGCAAGTTGCTGAAACTCTGGCGTTTTCCGTCCTTATCTTCATGAAGATAACACAGCTTCCCTCCCAGAGCTGTGATAAAATTTTAAGGACACAACGCCATGTAAATTACGGGAACACAATAGGTATTCAAGAAATAATAAATAACCATGTTGTACTTCCCCTCCCCCATTTTTCCCGGAAAAAGTATTCTAACCTTAAACTGATGATGACAGACGCTTCTCGGAAGCCGTTCATCTTCCGTCCAAATTTCTTTCTACTCTAGAGTCAAAGGGATCCAGGGGTCCTCTGGGCAACCCCCCCTCCCCAGGTGTAACTTGAGGCGGCAGCTGAGACCCCAACAGAATGGAACGCGCGCACCCACCCACTCGGAATATTTTAACATTAAAACGCGGTCCTCAGCTTGGGGCAAATTAGCCAATGATACATAATCAGACCTTCGCATTGTGTCTCCACCGCCTCGATTTCTTTCTGCATTAGTCGTTCAAGTGTAAGAGAAATCTCTCCGTTCTTAGCAAATGCGAGCCATCATGTTCCACTCAAAGGGGCAGCAGTAAAGCAGGGCTCTCCTAGCACTTTACGGGGCTGCCAGGTGGGTTACAGGTGAGGCCGGAGAGGGGCCGCCCCAACTTCGTGCCGGGTTGGCCCCTTTCCCACGCTTCCAAGGACAGTGGCGGGGTCCGGCCCAGAGCGAGGTCTCCGAGCGCCCCGGGATCTCACAACTCGGGCAGGCGTGGCCTTGACCTCCCCACCCGCCCAGCTCGCACCGGGGGCCCGGCCAGAAAGCTGCGAGCGCCGAAACCCTCACCTGCAAGCTGAAGAACTAACTCCGCGTCCTGCGCGACTCCCCCTGCACCCCTCCCCGCGCCGGGAGCGCGGCCCGCGGCGAGAACTTTGCCACCAGCGCTCGGCGATCCCGGCCGGGAGCGCCCCCGCGTGCCCGGCCCCAGCGACTCCCCGGGCCTGCGGCCGCGCCGCCCTGCCCGCC
>NC_048228.1:10611312-10697356 GCF_002007445.2 Ailuropoda melanoleuca | reverse complement strand
GGGCGAGGGCCGGCCCTTCGCCCGGCCCCGCCCCCAGCCCCGCCCCCGGCCCGTCGGCGGCGCCCGGACTCGCCCCAAGGCCTCGGGGAGCGCTTCGTAGCCCCATTCCGGGACACTGGGCGCATCCCCAACATGGTCATTTCTGGAGAGATTGCGGGTCAGAAAGACGGCCAGTGACGCAGGGGTCGGAAAGGACAGGCCTGCACCCAGGCCTTTGAAAGCCCCAAGTGAGTGCATCTGGGGGACGGCCACCTGGTATCCCGATTTACATATGTCTCCTCTCTTCTGACACCCTTGTGACAGCGCTGCTGAAGAGCTGAAGTCCCAATAACTGGCCAGGAGAGGGCAGAAGGAATAGACCGGGAAAGGGGTGGTAGCCCTGGGACATTTCCTATGGTCGTCTGTATGGTGCGAACAGGCGTCCTTTAAGAGAATATAATACCGAGCACGTTCACTGTGCCGGGGGTTGAAGGGGGGGGGAACCGACATGGTCCACATCCATAAGGAGACTGCGATCTGGTGGGGGCCCTATATCTGCATCTCACCTCCTTGAGCCTCAGTTTCCCCATCTATAAAATGAGGCATCAGTAATTCCCACCCCGCCCACCATCAGAGATGCTTCTCAACACAGGTCTGCCACAGCCATGGGGCAGGTGAGTTGATTCCCAGGGAAGGCCGGGACCTGGACCCCAGGAGTGGATGGGAGGCCAGTTACTCAGCCAGCCAAGCCCTGTGAGAGGGGGCACCTTGGTTCTGCAACCCTAAACCCGCCCGCTGGAGTGGGTGCTCCAGTGGCTGGTGGTGCTCACTATAAAATGAATTTGCAGCCCTGAGCCCCCTTTGATCTGGGGATTATGATGCTCTTTAGAGGGACTAATTAACTCCCTGCAGCCCCAGGAAGCAAGTCTGGTTTCTCCCCTGGTGTAGACACAGGGAGCTGAGGCTACATAGCCAGGTGAGAACTCACATTCCCTCAGGGATGTCCCCAGCCTCCCCCTCCAGGCAGCACGAACCCAGGCCTGGCTCTGTAACCTATCGTTCCTATGGGGACCAGGCCCGAGCTCTAGGAATTTCTAGGTCACTGGCATATGGCTCTCCACCAAGCTGTGGGAAACAAACGACTTCCCTCCACCCTGCCCCAAGTGTCTAAAACTTTTCACAGGTCACTTTCCTGTCTGTGGGTGAGGAGCCCTGCCTCTTCGCAAGCACCGTGGTCTGGCCACCATCCATCATGGCCTTACCAGCTTCCACCCCCCACATCTTCCTCACCCTCCCAATAATGGGAAAACTGGCCCAGTTGTAGAGGTCCACAGGGCTGCCTCAGACCCCACACCCCTGTTTGGAACTGCCGAGTGGAAAGCTGACCAGTAAGACCAAAGGAAAGCCTACCAGTAACACCCAGCCAGGGAGGAAAAGCACCCATGGAGTTGAACACCCACGCCATGCTAAGGGGAGGAAACTGACTTCACACCAAGTGATAGGAGATGCTGGGAATCCTTCAATTCTTTTGCCTTTTCTGCGATAATAGGCAAAACAGAACAAAAGAAAGATTGCTCGGAGCCACACTGGGGGGAAAAGCTGGGAATGCCCTTGCATTCTGGAAACACCCGGCACAGAGTGTCTGTTCCAGATGTCTTCAGGGACCCAGCTGAGGACATAAATGAGTGAGGTGGGCTGTACTGGGCTCGCAGGGGTTTGTTTCTTAAGGACATTTAGGTTGTATTCTTTGGCTTAGACACGCTTTGCATAATAAACAGGAAGGTGCTTCCACAAAGAAACATGCTCTTTGCCATATTTCTCGAAGTACGTGGAACTCTTAGTCTATCGTCCCACTTTTGATAGAGACATGCAATTTTCTCTTAATTCCATGACAAGAAAACAGCAGCACAAGCATGATTATGTAGCACTTGCCACTGGGATTTGGTGTCAGGGAGACTTTAGGGAGTGGTGGGGACTGTAGTAAATAAGAAGCAGTGGATGGCTGTCATGCAGGGATGTGGCTCCTGAGTCACCAGACGTTTTTGTTGTTGTTGTTTTTTAGAGCTACTAGGAATATGCATTTTTAGGTATAATCTAAGTTCAAAATGTTGACAACTCTTTAACACAAAGAAGAAAGGGGAGAGGGAGAAGGAGAAAGAACAACAGAGTAAACAGGTCTAGAAGTTCCTGTCTAGCCCATTGGCCACCAGTGCTCATTTCACTGCTACTCCTGTTGGTCCCTCTGCAACCACTCAGAAGCCTTCAGATGCTCTCTACTTACATTTCAATAATCCAAGCCATTTCTCAAGCCCGCAGCCCTGGGGGACCTCCGCTGCTCTCCTTACTCAGCAGAGTTTTGGCCTAGTGGTGTGTGTGCATGCATGTGCATGTGTGAGTGTTCGCCACTCTCAAAACCAGGACTTCAGATGGCAGCTGGACCCACCTTCCCTCACTTTCTGGGGGTTCTCGAACTGCCCAGGCTTCCCCCAGTCAGTGTTGCCTCTCAGTCCCTGCTCCCAAGTCTGCTAGCAGCCAAACCTCCGAGAGCAGCGGCAGCCTGCAGCCTTCCAGAAAAACCATCTGCCTTGGGTGGGAGGTATTTCTTCCTTGAGGTATGTTTCTCATTACGAGGATACCCTGGACCCAGGAGACGTTTCTACTCAGTTCTGCAACAGGAGATCCAGGAGCCGAGTGACAACCCACTCTCTGCCCCGAGCGCTTGGGCAGGCCCTCCAGGAATGAGAACTCCAGAGTGCTTTTGATTGGAGGCTCCAAGACAGGCCCAGCTTCTGAGCATGCACCCTGGGTGGAAGGGCCCTGCTCTTGGGTAAATGCCCTGCTGTCATTGCCTTGAAATTCTCAATTATTTTTGAACTAGGGGCTTCGCACGTTCCTTTTGCATTGGGATCTGCAAATTATGTGGCTGGTTCTCCTCCCAGAAGGTCTTCCCAGCCTCTCGGGGGGGATGCTGGGAATTGATGTTGGAGACAGCTGGGCCTGAGATTTGACTCCTTCTGTCCTTCTCCAGGGTTCGTTGTGTCGGCCTCTGCAACGCAGCAGGAAGGGAGGATTTGGGGGGTTGGGCAAGGCAGCAGGAACTGTCCCCATCCATGCCTCCGGACAACTAATTAAGGAGCAGTGGCAGAGTGGGAAATGGGGTGGGGGGATGGCAGTCGCCACAGGGTGGGGAGGATGCTCTGGTTCTGAGCTCTGAGACCAGACGGTCTCTCCATGACCCTGACCTCAGGATGCCAACAGGGTGCCACCAAGAACACACAAAGGACGCTGGGGACAGGGATGCTAGGGATCAGTGCAGTTCCCATTCACAGTATCGCTTGGCTTCCAGGGAAACTTCCTTTAGAATCTTGGAGAAAATGACAAGATAATTTGATTTAAAGAACAAAACCCTGAAACATTATATTAAAGGACCCTGCTATATTTGATATGTGCTCAAAGTGGAATATTTGAACCCACTGGAGTTTTTCAGGTATTCTTTCTTTCTTGGCTACGCTTTCTGTGTTTGTAGAAGAGATTTTACTAAGATCTTCCAGCCAACATTACTGTAGGCTCTCCAAACACCTGAAACTAAGGCAAAGGAGCAAGTCTAGATTCCTAGGAATCTGCACAGTTTTGTCTGTAACACCTTCGGGAGCTCCTGGTGACACTTGCCGGGAGTCTGGAGCAATCAATGCCAGGTCCCCACGAGCTTGTGTGTGACTGTGGAAAAGGGACTTTCAGTCTAAGCGCCTCACTGGTAAAGGCCAAATGAAGGGCTGGGTTAGTGGAGGTGAAAGCACTTTGCCAGTTCTGCCCACTATGGTTGAACTGGTCTTTCTGTCCTTCTTATGGTCGGCTGTGTGCATATGTTTTGTGTGTGTCACTCGCAGTGACAGCAAGTGTGTTCGTTATCTATTGCTGCGAAACCAATCAGCCCCAAAACGTAGCAGCTTAGAAGGCCCAGCGTTTATTATCTCTCGGTTTCTGTGGGTCAGGAATCCAGGTGTGGCTGGGCTGGGGGCTTACGGCTCAAGGTTTCCAACAGGTCGCCATCGAGGTGTCCATTGGGGTTACAGTCAACTCAAGGCTCTCTTTGGGAAAGATCTACTTCCAAGCTCACTCACGTGGCCCTGGCAAGATTCAGTTCCTCGTGGGCTGTTGGACTGAAATCCTCAGCTCCCCGTTGGCTGCTGGCTGGAGGCTGCCCTCAGTTCCTTGCCACGAGAGAGCTACAGATCTACTAACAAAATGGCAGCTTGCTTCGCCGACAGGGCTCCGAGAAGGAGCAGGACAGGGTGTGTGCAAGATGGACACCACAGTGCAAGATGGACACCACAGTCTCTTTGTAACCTACTCTTGGAAATGATATCCATCACCTTTTCCTTGTTCATCGGAAGTGAATCATTAGGTCCTACCCTCCCTCGATGGGAGGGGTTATAGGAAGGCATGAATACCGGGAAGCAGGGATCACTGGGGGCCATACTGGAGGCTCTGCACTGCAGAAGGCTAGGGGCACAGGACTTGAATCCTGGCTCTGGCACACGCTAGTGTGTGATCTCAGACAAACGATTTTGCCTCTGGAAGCCTCAAGTTCTTCATCTATAAAACGGGGAGGATCACGGCTACTACCTCGGAGGGCTGTGGTGGGGGGTTTCGATGACAAAATGCACATGTAGAGCTCTGAACAGTGCCTGGCACAGGGTTACAGCCTCGAAAGCTGGGCTTGGGGGACATTGCCGGAGGAGGCTGGAGGGATGTGCCCATTGCTTCCAAGTCAGGTGGGCACTACCTGCTGTCTCCATGGAGATCTGCAGCCTTGTGACTTGGAAGGCCTCTGGCAGGCCCTGGGATGCCTTTGTGACCAAGGCCACCAGCAGGGATGGTGCTGGTCTTCCCTTGGCCATCCCAGTAGGACTCGAGGGCACAGGTGCAGCCAGAGGATTAGACGGGATTTTCCTCCAAACCTATTTAGACCTTTGCCCTACGGGGACAGAGGATTTTACCCCACATCCATCCTGCCATCTGTCCTGGTGAGGCCTTCCTGGCTGGACACTTTTGTGTGCCTGTCATGGGCTCACTGGTACCGTTCGACGATCTTCCCGGGGCCCCAAATGACCTGGCAAAGATCCTGATCCCATCTGGGGGCTTCCAAAGGGCCTTCCCTGGAGGCCAAGGCTTAGCTCAGTCCTTGGGCAAAGCTGGGCATTGACGCATTTTAACAGAGTGCAGCTGGCCTCCACGTCCAGCCTATCGGACTATCTCAAGTCCCAAGCTAGATTCTCAACTGCAACAAAAGGGAAAAGTCCTTATCCAGGGACTACATCTCCTCCCATCTCCTCTAAGCCCCTTTCTGGGGAGTTCACGTCAAGGAAGGAGGTTTCTGCAGGAAGTTAAAATGTTGCAGCTTATTCTGCATAAAAACAATAACGTCAAAATACCATGACTTATTATACTAATACTGGCAAACATTGACATAGCACTTACTTCGTTTGTTCTAGGAACTTTACACATCCATTTAACCCTCCCAACAACCCTGAGAGATACGAGTATACTATACAATCATTACCATCCCCATTTACAGATGAGAAGACAGACACAGAGAAGGTAAGTCACTTATCCAAAGGCACATAGCCAGTGGGTGTTGCAAGCAGAGCCCAAGCTTATATAGTCTGGCTGCAGACTCCATGCTTGTAGCCATCATGCTACTTTGGCAACAGGTGTTATCCGCTGAGCGCTCACTTCGCCCCGGGACTGCTCTTTCTAGCTCATTCAACCCTCCAAACCACCCTATCCCCATGTCCCAGATGAGAAAACTGAGGCTTATAGAGACAAAGGGACTTATCCAAGATGATGTGGCTAGTAAATGTGGGGTTGGGAATCTAACCCTCAGAAGTGAGGGGTGTTATCTGGGGAAATGCCTCCTGTGTCAGTGTTACAGAAAATGCCTGCCTGTGGCCGGAGTGGGGGGTGGGAGTGGGGAACAGAGTGATCTTTCTCACCTCCTAACCACAGGACTCAGGGAAGGATCCGCAAGGTAGCTGCGTAGGGTGGGTCCTCTGCTGCCCCCGGTGGCCACTAGCAGTACTTCACCTCCAACCGGTTCAACAGCAAGTTTGAACAGGGGTTGGTGGCTCCTGGGAATGGGGCCAATGTCTACCAGAGTGAATTTTCAGACCCTGCGTCTCCACTTCCTATGTGTGTCTCAAGAGACACAGACGGCCATGGGCCAGTCAGTGCCTGAGATAAGAATAACATGTACTGTTTACTAAGAACTTCGGTCTTTGTGCCAGGAGCTCTTCTGCTAGGTACTTGTTACTTACACTTTTTTTTTTTTAAATTTAAATTCAGTTAATTAACATATCGTGTATTCTTAGTTTCAGAGGTAGAGTTTAGTGATTCATCAGTTGCACACAACACCCAGTGCTCATTACATCAATCAAGTGCCCTCCTCAGTGCCCAGCCCCGAGTTACCCCATCCTCCTCACCCCAACTCCCCTCCAGCAACCCTCAGTTTGTTTCCGATAGTTAAGAGTCTCTTACGGTTTGTCTCCCTCTCTGATTTTGCCTTATTTTATTTTTCCCTCCCTTCCCCTATGATCGTCTGTTTTGTTTTTTAAATTCCACATATGAGTAGAACCATATAATTGTCTTTCTCTGATTGACTTATTTTGCTTAGCATAATACCCTCTAGTTCCGTCCATGTCATTGCAAATGGTAAGATTTCGTTTTTTGATGGCTGATGTAATATGCCATTATGTATATAAAGTGTCCATCTCTCCTAGAACGACTTAGCCTTGCAGTGGCTAAAAGCAAGTTGGAACCATGGGGTAAGAACCGGGCCCTTCACGCGAAGATCCCTTAGCTACCAGAGAAGAGGAATTAGGCATCCCAACACTGAGGGATAGTTGTTCAAAGACAAAGCCGGCTTCTCCTTCTAAGAAAAACTGAAGCCCAGAGAAGCTCAGACACTTGCCCGGCTGTGCACAGCAAATCAGGGGCCCAGGCAGACTGATTTTATTCAGTCGGAGAGCAGTGATTCTCCAAGTGTGACCCCTGGACTGGCTGCATCAGCACCATCCCCGCACATTTATGAGAAATGCAAGTTCTCTACCCCACCCCGCCCTCTCGAGTCACAAGCTCAAGGGTGGGGCCTGATAGTCTGTGTCTAAACAGCCCTCCAGATGCCCCTGACTGTGATAAACTTGACGGCCACCTCTGTGCCCAGAGGAAGGGCTGCTAGATCTTCATGTCCACGTCCTTCGGTGGGGGGGGGGGAGGAGGCAGTGGAGCATAGCAAGGTCACTTTCTCGGTGACTGTGGCGTCACAGTTACATAACTACCCCTCCTCCACCCTGATGGATTTCTGCACCCAGACTCCAAACTCCAGGGCGCTCCCTTGTCAGGAGGCCACCTGCTTGGGCTCCAGGAGGCCTGTCCACACACGCCCGAGGTTGCTTTACCTGCCTGTCCGCCTGCCTGTCCGCCCACCAGAACCCAGGCATGTCAGTCCCAGCAACTCCTGGCTTCTCCAGCTCTGAACGCACAGCACGCACGGCCTCTGTCACCGCCACACGGGCAGAGCTGCGGTTTCTGTGGCCGTAAGTTGCCCCCAGCAAGGCCGGGAATGGGCCTGACTTTGCCCCAAGCTTCTCCAGTATGGGCCATGCCCAGGGAGAAATGCAGAACGTTCTTCACTCTGGACATCAAGAAGTAACTTTAGGCCCTGGTCTCAGGTTCTCAGGGCAGAAATCTGCAATGGCCTCTAGTCCCAATGGGACTAATTAGAATCTGTTCGAAATTCTTCTTTTTCCCAGAACTGCCCTTTAAATATCTTTGGAACTGGTTTCAGGAGGCAGATACATTGGAAGGACTGGCATCTTCCCCTGAACTTGCTCAACAAAACAAACAAGTAAAAATGTGTTTTGCTAACTGTGAAAGAAACTGCATTCTTTTTTGTTTTCAAAGACCTGAGCTTTGAAAGTGGAGCGTTTCTCCCAGATCAGGGGCCCAGTGGAGGGATTCAGAGGTATTCCTGGGGTGAAGTACAAGCCCACGAGCTGCTGCATGGGCTTCTCCCCACCTCCCCTGCACATTCAAGGACAGCTCTTAAACTTGAAATATGCCCACAGTGCCAGGCATGCAGCAAGCGCATAATCAATTCTGTGCATTTGTGAAAAGTCCCTGAGTTCTAGTTCAGGGCTTCCCAGCTGCCTTGTGCCAAACTTAATATGCCCTTCCATCACTCCAGTCCCTTCCCATTTCACCTAAGGAAAGAGTCCCACGTCCTGATAAATAGCAATAGGTTCCATTCACTGTAGGGCCCATGTTACGAAGAACCCTCTAGAGGTACGGTTGCATTTAATCCCGCAACTTACCTGCAAGAAAGGGATACTGTTATTATACCCATTTTAAAGCAGAGTAAGCCGAGGGTAAGAGAAGGGAGCAGAGGTTGTGCACTCGTGGCCCTAGAGCCAAATGTGGCCTAGGAATGTATTTTCTTTTCCTGGCACTCCATTAAAAAACATTTAAAACACCAGTTGCCAACATTTTATTTTATCTTAAAGATTTTTATTTATTTATTTGACAGAGAGAGAGGGAGAGAGCACAAGCAGGGGGAGCAGCAGGCAGAGGGAGAAGGAGAAGCAGGCTCCCTGATGAGCAGAGAGCCCAAAGTGGGGCTTGATCCCAGGACCCTGGGATCCTGACCTGAGCCAAAGGCAGACACTTAAGTGACTGAGCCAGCCACTCAGGTGTCCTGAATTGCCAACATTTTAAAATGAGGGTAATTTACACCAAAAAGCTCAGACATTTAGTTTTACTTCGGAAAAATCAGGAAGTTTGGTAATAGTGAACCCGTATTCCATCCCACATGGTAACAGTGTGCCCCCGCACCCCATCATCCCCACTGCTCCCTATGGTCTCAACCCCTGGCTCCCTCACTCATGTAAGTGACCTGCTTGGGTGCTCCAGGCATGGAGTTTAAACCACTAGTCTTAGGTCACAGTTAATGACAGGCAACGTCAGTGCTTATCCTGAGTCCATCTGTCCGTCTGTCTGTCTCATACACCTCACCAGTGCCCACTCCCGGGAGATGCTGATGTGACAGATCAGACAGGGGAGGAGTTGTTGGTGTCTGTTCCATGGGCTGGGTGACCTCGGGCAGACGCTTCTCCCTCCCTGGGTCTCCCTGCCATCTATACAGTTAGGAGGCTGGACAGGACGTCCTGTCAGCCTATAGCCAAAGCTCCTCGCAGCCACAGAGCCAGTTGGGAAGCTGTCCTAGGATTACAGACAGGCCAGGTGTGGACTCGCCCACCTGAGCCGTCCTGTGGCTGTATCTTCTGGCAGGGGGCCCTTGTCATTAACCAGAGCTTTGCCATCAGCACCAGTAGGGGCCAACCGTCAGACCCCGCCCAGGCCAGGAGGGCGGGTTTCTACCCTGGGAGCAGCCTCCAGCAGCAATAAGCTAATCGCACAGAGGAGAAAGCCCATGAGAGATGACCCAGACTCTCTGCTCTGAGATGCAGGAGTCCCAAGCTGGGAGGTACAGCCAGCTTGTCCCTGCCTAGGTCAGTGAGAGGACAAAGATGCCCTCTGGGCACTGGGCAAGCCAGCTGGGGCTCTGCACTGCCAAGGGGAAATGCTCATTCAAGTCCCAAGAACAGAGAGCATTCATTCAACCTGCCTGTTATTTCTTCATTCTACAAACATTGGACAGGAGGCAACTGAAGCCCAGAGAGTGGGGAGTGATTGCCTAAGGTCACACAGCACAACCGTGCCAGCATCAGGCTTCTTGAGTCCCTTTTTGGAGTACTTCCCATATTCTCTCTCCTTCAGAAATCTAGAACCCTCCAACTACTTGAAGCTGGACTTTGGAGGGGGTGGAGTGGCCAATGTGGGCAGCAGGGAGTGTCTGTGTGGTCCAGAGACCTGGCGTGGGGCTGGTGCATGATACCTAAGACACAAATCATGGCAGAGAGAGTAGGGACCTGAGGGCTCAGGGGTGGCATGAGCCACCTGAAGCTTCTAGAACAGGAGCTCGGTCTATAGGAAGCAGCCCACACTTGGCTCACAGACATATTTTGTTTCTCCCACAGTGTCTTAAAGAAAATTCACATTAGCTGCCAACATTTAAAATCAGGGGATTTCACATAAGAGACAGGATTTCTGGTTTCTCTTGAAGAGTTTCAAGATCTGGCCAAAGATGGACCACGTTTCCACCTGGCAATGACTGGCGGGATCTAGGGACACTCCCTCTCATTCATCACGCTCAGACATCTTTCCGTGTGTGTGACCTCCCTGCATCTAGGCTTGGGGGTTCCAAAGGCCTCTCTCTAGCCTCCTGGGCCGAAGTCACCCCTCTCTCATCCTGGTCACTGGTGGTTCTCAACCTGGGGGCATTTGCATGGAGACATTTTTGGTTGTCACAATCGGGGAGGGAGGTTACTTCCGGCAGCTAGTGGGTAGAGGCCAGGGATGTTTCTCGACATCCTACAGTACACAAGATGCATGAAGAATTATTCAGCCTCAAATGTGAGGTCGGGAGTCCCTGAGCAGATTCGAGAAGCACCAAGAGCCCCCAGGCCAGGAGCAGGGCCCTGAGATGGAGGGTCACCCCTGTCGGCCCTGTGCACCAAGTCCTTTTCTGTAATCGTGAAAGGCCTGGAACACTCCCTTGGCAGAGCTAAGGGGAAAGGACACACTGTGGCAGCCCCTTGTGATTCAGGGTCGGGAATGAACGTTATAAGGGGTTGAGCAGAGAGAGACAGAGAGATCCACAGGCCATGGACAACCCAGAGCCGTCCTGGAAACCAGGAGCTAACTGGCCTGAATGGGGCTAGGGCCAGGCACTTGTTCACCATGCATTTATGAAGCACTGACTGCATACTGAACATTGCATTAGAAAAGTGGGAGAAAGTAAGGACATGCAAAACACAGCCCGGCCCTCCAGGTGTGCAAGAGGTGGCCCCCCGAGGAGGGAGGGAAATAAAGAGGAAGGGGCTCCTCCAGCCACGTATATCCACAGAGGCACAGGTGTTCCTTAGCCCTGGTTTTGGAAGGTGCAATTAGGAAAGACAGAGATGGGGAGGTGGGATTCTGGGCAGAGGAAGGAGCCCAGGCAAAGGTGTGGTGGCAGTAACAGGCTCAGAGGCACAAATCCACGATGAGAGGTTTTCTGTTGGTTCAAGGGAAACTGGCTGGAACACGAGGGCCTGATATTGGAGGATATTGGGGGGGCGGGCAGAGTGTAAGGAGTCTCCAAGTCAAGCTAAGTGGGAGACTGGAGGCTGAGCCCATGGGGATCCTTGCAAAGGTAGCAGGGGTGGAACTGTGACCCTGGAGAAGTCACTTTTAAATTGGTAGAGGCTTGGTCTCCTCATCTGTTCAATGGGGATAATAAGAGTAATAACGACCATCACCTCGAGAACTTGCCATGTGCCAAGGCACCAAACTGTCTGTGATGTATGTAATCCTCACAGAAACCCTGTGAAGTACCTGCCATTACTAGTTTCATTTTCTAGAAGAGGAAACTTCAAGGTATGGGCCAGCAAATGAGCTCTAACTTTTCTAAGGATGTTTCTAGTAGGTAATGAGGTAGGATTTGAACCTAGGCAGTCTGGCTCCAGTGGACATGCTCTCTTAACTCTTCTGCAACTCTGCCTCTCTAGAATCTTCTGAGACAGTTGTGTTTAAGAACAAAAAATAAAGCAGGTAAGGTGCCCAGCACGATGCCGGCACAGAGTGCAGAAGCTGTGACATTTCACACAGAGTCCCGGCCCAGGTTGATGGAGCAAAGTTCAGTCCACGGCACTAGTGAAAATGGGACCAGAGATATTCTGTAGGGGACACGTGGGCTCTGGGGAGACATGGGGGGTACAGGAATGGTGCCCCCCACTTCAGGCGAGACACAGCTGAGCCGAGTGTCTGGAAATGCCTCCTTTCTGCCTCCTTTGAAACCTTTCCTTCTATCCCTTCCAATCCAGCTCAGAGGACACTTCTTTCTGGAAGCAGTCAGGACATGCCCTGGCAGAGTAACCATGCCACCTTCTTCTTCTTCTCCTTCTCCTTCTCCTTCACTTTTTCCTTCTTCTTTTAAGATATATATATCGAGGGGCGCCTGGGTGGCACTGCGGTTAAGCGTCTGCCTTCGGCTCAGGGCGTGATCCCAGCGTTATGGGATCGAGCCCCACATCAGGCTCCTCCGCTGGGAGCCTGCTTCTTCCTCGCCCACTCCCCCTGCTTGTGTTCCCTCTCTCGCTGGCTGTCTCTATCTCTGTCAAATAAATAAAATCTTAAAAAAAAAAGATATATATATCGATATTTATCTATCTATCATCTATCTATCTATCTAATATATTTGAGAGAGAGACAGAGAGACCATGATTGGAGGAGAGGGGCAGAGGGAGAGTTCGGAGAAGCAGACTCCCTGCCGAGCAGGGAGTCCGACGCGGGGCTCGATCCCAAGACCCCAAGATCATGCCCCGAGCCGAAGGCAGACACTTAACCAACTGAGCCACCCAGGCGTCCCAAATGCCTTCTTCTTTGTACCTAGCGCATTTTTTCAAACTCAGTTGTTCCTCTAAGGGTATGAGGGCCTCATCGCACAGCGCTTCTCAGTCTTCGCTGGGCATATGCATCTCCTGGGGACCTTGTTAAAACACAGATTTTGGGGTGGGGTCTGACGTTCTGCCTTTCCAGCAACGAGCTCCCAGGAGACACATGTTATGGTCCCCTGCTTCCGGGGACCACACACTGTCGAGTGCCACACTGAGCGGAGAAGTCTTACAGCATTTCCTAGGGGCCATTCTTCCTCCACGGACAGGGTGGCCCCTGGGGGCGGGGGCTTCATTTTGCTCATCTTGGTCTTGGTAAATCCCAGCGCTGGGGCACCAGGGGAGGGCAGAGTGTTGACCCGTCAGTAGGGAGACTGCCAAGCTGAATACTTCAATCTGACCTACATCTGCTCTGCTTCAGAAAACGCTCCCTCCCCCCCAGATCTGCAGAAGAGGGAGGCCTATCCGGTGACACTGTAACCAAGGGCAGCCTGGGATTATTCCAGCGCCACCTAACCTCAGCCTAGGGTCGCCAGCTTGTCCTCTAGAAAAATATGAGATCACCGGTAAGACTGAAAACAGTGATTTTTAATTTTAAGAATTAACTTGCCTGTTACAACTGATCATCAGCACTTAAAAAAAAAAATCAGTTGTTCTGTTGCACGACATTGAAAAAAAAAGAGAAGCATACCCGTTTAAACATTTTCATGTTATGGGACAGACGTCAAAATGGCTGGAGGCTACAACGAACTCGGGACACCTGGGCGGCGAGGCTTCCTCCCCCAGGTCACCAGCTGCGCCATGACTCTCTTCTTTCTCCTCCAACCCCGAGCATTACTGAGATAAAATTCACATTGGTGCTGTGTGAGGTTAGGGTGTACCCTGTAACGATTTGATACACGTATACATTGTGAAATGTTTACCACACTAAGGTCAGCTAACACATCCTTCACTTAATTCCCATTTTGTGGTGGTGGTGTGGGGAGAACGTGGAAAATCTACTCACTCAGCAACTTGATGGGTAGAATACGGTATTGTTAACGACTGTCACCATTCGTATGTTAGATCCTCAGAACTTAGTCCTCTTATAATTAGAAGTTTACACCCTCTAATAACCAGTAGCTCCCCATGTCCCCCACCCCTCAGCCCCTGGTACCCCCCATTCTACTCTCTATTTCTGGGAGTCTGGCTTTTTTTCATATTCCACATAGGAGTGATACCATGGGGTATATGTCTTTCTCTGAAGGCTTATTTCACTTAGCATAATGTCCTCCAGGTTCATCCACGTTGTGGCACATGTCGGAATTTCCTTATTTTTTATGGCTGTGTAATATTCCTCTGTGTGTGTGTGTGTGTGTGTGTGTGTGTGTATGTGTGTGACATTTTTCTTATTCACTCAACTGTTGATGGATACTTAGGTTGTTTCCATGTCTCGGCTCTTGCAAATAATGCTGCAGTGAACACGGGTGCTCAGGTCTCTTCTTGAGTTTTCGTTTCCTTTGCATACGTACCCCAAGGTGCAGGGGCTGGATCACGTGGTAATTCTATACTGAATTTTTCTCAGGAACTTCCACACTGTTCTCCGGAGTGGCCGCACCAGTTTGCATTCCCACCACCAGTGCATGAGGATTCCCTTTTCTCCACATCCTCCCTTACATTTGTTATTTCTTGTCTTTTTGATACTAGCCATTCTCGTAAGTGTGAAGGGACATCTCACTGTGGTTTTGGTTTGCGTGTCCTTGATGATGAGCAATCTTGAGCACCTCTTCTTGTACTTGGTCATTTGTGTGTCTTCTTTGGGAAAATGTCTATTCAGTTCCTCTGCCCATTTCTGAAATGGATTTTTTTTATATTGAATTATCTGAGTTCCTTATATATTTTGGATCTTAGCCCCTTATCGGCTATATGATGGCTTGAAAATATTTTCTCCCACTCTGTCGGTTGCCTTTTCATTTTGTTGGATGTTTCCTTTGCTGTGCAGAAGCATTTCAGTATAGTTTGATTTAGTCCCATGTGTTGATTTTTGCTTTTCTTACGTGTGCTTTTGGTATCATACCCAAAAAAAATCATCTCCAAGACCAATGTCATGGAGCTTCCCCCCTCTGTTTTCTTCTAGGAGTTTTATGATTTTGGGTCTTACATTTGCATCCTTAACCCATTTTGAGTTTATTTTTGTGAGTGGTGTAAGATAGGGGTCCAGTGCCATTCTTTTCCGTATGAATATCCGCTTTTCCCAATATCATTTATTGAAGAGACTATCTTTCCCCACTGAGTATCCTTGTCTCCCTTGCCAAACATTAGTTAACCATATATGCACGGATTTATTTCTGGACTCTCAATTCTGTTCCGTTGGTCCACATGTCTGTTTTTATTCACAGCTCACTTCTGAAGCTCTATCCCTTACTATGTGGCACGTGCCTGGGTGTCCTGCTCCTGTCCTCCCACTGCCAACTAAGTCAATGAAAACAAATTTTAACATCCACTTTTAGCGAAGTGATTAGGAAAGTCAGCCTGCTCAGAGAAGAGAGAGTAAGAATGAGGGGGAAAAAAAAAACAACCCAGATACTTCGAGGGCAATCATATTCTGTTTAGACTGTTCAATTGTCCACTGTTCATATCCATGTTCCCCCAGGAAGTTAATGGCAAGCTGAATTCACGTGGTGTGTCATTTTCTTACTAAGCATTTGCATGAAGTATTGGTTTATCCTTATTGTTAATATTTGGTTAGCAAACCCTTGGAGGATTTCCTGGACACAGGCCCGCGGGACATTTCTAGCTGCAAAGCGGGGTCCTTGCTACTTGGTCCCACTTTGCAGGTGGCAGCAAGACAAGCCAGCAGGAGTGTTTCTGCTCAAAGTGCATTTTCTGCCCCATGGGGAACAGCTAGCTTTGGGGACAGTGGCACCAGCAGGAAGATGGACACATCTCAGGGTGGGTGGGCAACAACTTCTTTGCATCTGGAGGGACCCAAGCAGTGGCTTCTCCAACCGGGAATCTGACACACAGCACACAGACCTGTCTATGCTGTTGCCTGATGTGGGTGCAGACTTCCCGAATCCTGCAAACCCACGTCCATGTAGCTCTTGTTTTTGCAAGTGGCTTGCAAAGCTGTCCTCCCGGCTGGAACTCTGCCTCGCAGCAGCTATTATTAAGTGCCTACCATGCACCCGGCTTTTAGATACTTTTATCCCCTCAATCCGAAACCCAAACCGTGGGAGGCAAGTCCTGTGTCCCTCTTCTGAGGACCCATGCAGAGGGGAAGTCATTTCCACAAGGCCGCACAGCTCGGAAGTGGCTGCACGGGGGCTGGAATCTGGGTCTGCTGACTCCAGGCTGGGCCCCTCACAATCTTGCTGCTTAACCAGTCCAATGAGCTCATCAGCCAACTAACCAACCAGCCGACATGCCAGCCCTCCACTAGCATATGCGCCCACTGGATGCCAGGCACTGGAAAAGAGGGGCGATTAAGTCCAGAATCCTGCCCTACCATATGACCTTTAGCAGATTGCTTAACGCCCCCAGGACTTTGGTCTCCCCAACTGTAAAATGGAACAATAAAGCTGCCTCCCTCACTGGGTTAAAAGGACCTGTAAAGCGCTTAGCCCAGCGTCTATCACAGAGTAAGCATTCAATAAACGTTACTTCCTAATATGAGATTAATGGGATTGTCATTTTTAACTCACATTTTGTGTCCAGTGTAATGTTTCAAAATTGATTTTCAAACAAAGCAACTTTTTACCAAGCCTGTACCCAGGGATGGTGGAGAGGGCTGGTGAGCTTGTTTCTCGGCCCAGCAAATAGAGTCACACGTCACCCTGGCACATCTCTATCTTTAGCCACAAAGGACAACAAAGCAGGACTCAGCCTTCCACTTTCATCCTCCCTCTGCCCATCTGGTGCTGGGGAAGAGCAGTCCTGACCTCCGGTCCCCCGAGTGCCCAGGGCGAAGTCTGTCCCGGTAGCCGAAAGGGAAGCACCCCCCACCCCCACCCCGGCAAGGAGAAGGGGTGCCCGCCCAGCTGCCAAGGCCTGAAGGGCTGGGATGAAAGGGAAATCTGCACTGGGGCCACCAAACAAAACTTAACTTCCTGGCCTTAAAAACTGGCCTTCCTTCCCTTAAAAACCTTCATCTGAATCCTGTGTTTGCATCCATAAGTGTGGAGGTGTTATCAGCATTTATTTTTTACTTTTTTCTTTTCTTTGCATCTCCTATACCTGGCATCCTAGAGGGTGACCCGAGAGACCATGGTAGGAAAAAAAGGAGAGGGGAGGGAAGGAGCAAATAAGGGATAATTTATAACGTATGTGTCTACGAGGACAATCACTTTGATTTCCAAACCAACCACCACCACAACAAGTAGGACATTTCGTGTTCCCAGGCTGACCTGCCCACACCCTTCATTCCCCTTGGGCGGGCCGCTGGCTCCCCCTCCTCTCACTAAATTTTCTGGAAGAACTTTCGCCGCATTCACTGGGGCTTAATGATGCCATTTTCCAGAATGTCTATAAAGCTGGCTTTTAAAAGGACCTGTATTTTCCGGCTCTCGCTGCATATTCGGATCCCTTGGAAATAACACAGAAGATAAAAATTGCAGTTCTCCGAACCTCGGGTTTCCTAGCTGATAGAGACTTATGTCCATCAAAGCAAGTCCTCAGTCCTTGTTTGCCCACAGCTTCCTGGAGTGGGCAGCGATGTTAGGGGCATGCCGTAAGTCCATTAGGACAGCTTCCCAGGTGCTCCACGCCTTGCTGGGGCCCTGCGTCCCTCACCAGCTCGGCAGATGAGTGCCTTGGTGTATGCATATGCCATCCGCCTGCGTGACTTGTCTTTATTGGTTTCATCAGTGGAGACAGCCTGCCACCGCCAGAGACCCTCCCAGCACTCTGAAGACGGGGATTCACTGGTTCAGGGCCACTTCCCCATAACTCAGCGTGTCACTCTCATGCCCTCAAATATATCAGAGCTGACTCTCAGCTTTGATGAGACAGACAGGCTGAACCTTTGTCACCCCAGAGAGGCAGGTACAAGGACACCACTTTACCAGTCCTTTGAGCCTTGATCTTGGACACTGGGCTGCAAGGGAGCTTCTCCCACTGTGGCTGTTCTTGGGGTGTGACCTGGATGGACCCACCCGCTACAGGTCCTCCTGGCTTCACCTCCAAATGTATATTGAATCCAACAGCTTCTGACCATGCCACCTGCTGCAGCCCTGGGCAGAGCCACCGCCCTCTCTCTCTGGGACCATGGCAATAGCCTCTTGGTGGCCTCCCTGCCACCATCTTGCTCCTTTTCCATCTAGCTTCCACCCAGAAGCCAGACTTATAGCCCATCAGACCATGTAACCCCCTGCCTGGAACTCTCCACTGACTTCCAGTAGTTCTCCGGACAAAGTCTGAACCCCTGACTGTGGCATAAATGGCGTGGTCTATCCCCTGCCTGGTCCCCCCAAACCCCATCCTTCCCCGCTTTGACTTCATTCACAGATCTCCACTGGCCTCATTCACTTGCGACTAAGCCAAGCTGCTTCCCACCTCAGGGCCTTGACATGTGCTGCACCTCCTACCCACAGGGCTCTTGCCCTGTCCCATCTATGCCCAGGTCCTTCTCCCCATTCAGGTCTCAGTCAGATGCCAGCTCTCTAGAGGGGCTTGCCCCCGCTCCCCACCTGAAGCAGCCCCTCCCTTTGGTTTGGCCCCAAACTGATTACCACACTTTCTCTCATAGCACATATGCATCTCAGATCATTTGTTCAATGCTCATTGATTGTCTTCCTCTGCCATACAATAAGCTCGTTGAGGACACAGGCCATCTGTGTCTTGTCACCATTGAATCCTGGCCCTTCAAACAGTGCCTGGCACACAGCAGATGCTCATCATTCGCTGAATGAATAAATTTGTGGACAGTTTGTGCAGGCTACGCTAGCGGGCATTGTACCCAACCCTGGAATCATGGTCTGGGTAAGGAGATTTTCTTCCCGGGACTAACCATGCCAGCAACCCTCCCCCTCCAGTGACTTTCCATTTCCAGACAACGGAAGAAGCCAGACAGACTTCAGCTCAGTAGTAGCTGTATCCACCTGCTGGCCCCTCCCTATGAGCCAGACCCAGTGCCTAAGCCCTTCCCAGGCAAACAACGTCCTGATGACTCTACGCGGTAGTTACTACCCCTGTACCCATTTTGCAGATGGTGACATGGAGGCACTGACTGGCTTCAACTCACGCCAAGTGGCAGCGCTGACTGCGGAGCCAGAGCTCTCTGCTCTCCCCATGAGCATCTGCGGAGTGCAGGATCTCTCCCAGGGGAGCTCGAAGCAGAGCTCCAGGGTGGGTGATGACGGCCCCCTAAGAAGCAGTTCTGGGATAGAGGCAGAACACTCCCTCCTCTCAGCGGCCACCACATCTTTGCAGAAACCCCGCCAGGACACTCAGTGAGGAGCTCGCAGGTGCAGCTGTTGGGGTGAGCAAAGAACCGAGAGCCCCAGGGGCGTGTAGGTCAGCAGTCTCCCCCTCCCCAGCCATCCCAGTCCTTCCTGGCAAACTTGGCCCGAATCCCACAGGCCTGCTGTGAAAGCAGCCACAGGCCTGGAGCAGTGGAAGAAGAAAGAGGGAGGATGGAGGGGGCGGGCAGGAAGGCAGGATTATGGCTGGCTTTTGTTGGCAGAGGGGAGAGGGCGGTAGGAACCCGCCACCCTGAATGGCCGGGGCGGAAGTCCAGGGTCACAAAGGGAGAGTGAAATGAGGACACTGCTGCTTAGGAGGGCTGCTCATATCCCCCGAGGGTGCAGAGGTCGTTGTGAGTCTTGGGTACCTTCCAGGGACCCAGAGGAAGAGGAGAGGAGGGAAAGACAGGGGGTGGGGGAAGGAAGGAGACAAGAGAGGAGGTGAGGGAGGCGTGGAGAGCAGGGAGAAGAGGGGAGAGGGATGCAGAGGACAGGGGAGACTCAAAGCCTGCGTTCATGATCTTGGCCAAAATACTGCACCTCTCTCTCAAACTTCCTGGGACACTGATACTTCCCGTATGGAAAGAAAGTCACGTACGTACTTCTAGAGTCTTAACAGAGGCTTGACATATCATAGGTTCTTGATAACCGTTCATTCCCTTCCTCTTTGCCTCCCCAGCCTCACATTTGGAAAAAGGAGATAGAGCCTGGGACTGAAAATGACTTCTTTCCTGCGAATCATTCCTCATGGCCCAGACCCAGGTTCCCAGGCCTCAGCTACTGGCAGTAGGTACCCTAAAACCCCGGCGGAAGGCTTTGACCTACATCAGGTCAGAGGCCAGCATCCATCTGGAGGTTCCCCGGGGTCGAGAAGCTCTCTGAAAGGATTACCAGGGCCTAGAAGGGACACATCACCAGGGGTGGCCACAGCCCAAAATCTCCAGGTGCCCTGACCCTCATCTGGCAAGCTGCCTCCCTGGTCCCATCTGCGAACCTGACCTGGTGGAACATTCCATGTTCCTCATTGGGACCCCGAGCCCCTCATTCAGCACACATTCTCAGGTGCCCCCCCCGATGATGCTGCCCACCCACAGTTAGGAGACCTGAGTCTTCAAGAAGGAAAGTGACAAGCTGTAAATGAGACATCAACCTAGTGAGGGGCTGGGGACAGCACCTGCACCTCCCGATCTGCACAGCAGGGCTCCTCTCACTGCCTTCAGGGGAAGCAGGTGTTCTCAGGCCCAAATCCCAACTCATTTCCACATCACTCCTGGGAGTGAGGGGGAGTCTGGGAGATGCAATCAGGATGCTGAAGCATTGGAAGTTCTGGGATGTTTTGATGGTTCTTAGGGGCAAGGATGCAGGGTCATTCATCCACCCAGAGTCACAGAGTAGTCAGTACGAGCAGTGCACTCAATGCTGGGGTACCAGACCCTACCCTCTTCGGGTCTTTTGACACTGGGATCATTCTGCAAGCTGTGTCATGGCCAGCCCGTCGCACCTTCTCTTTCCTTTTTCCTTCTGTGCAAGGGACTTAGTCGTATAAGCTGCCTGCCCGGCTCCGTGTGTGTGTGTGTGTGTGTGTGTGTGTGGGCACACGCATGTGCCCCAGCTGTTCCCTGCAAGCGAGGGGTTCTGACTTTGGCCTGAAATTTCTTGCTCCTTCTACCAAATCACCAAGGCCTTGTCTGCTCTCCCCTGTCTTGCTCTGACTCCTGACCCCATCTGGCGTTCAGCTTCCTGTCCCCAGCTCCAACCTGCTGACCAGCACCCACAGGGGACGCTTCGCTTTGGCTTCTGGACCCTGGACTGCATCCTACTCTAGCTGCATGGGCGTTCCTGAGAAGAGGCCCAGTTCTGCCCTTGTGAGGGACCATAAGCAAATCTGAGGCTCACCCTGATTCCTGACTTGTGCGAACTTCGGCTCCTGGCTCTCATTCTGCTCAGGGAAACTCAAGTGTTCAAGTCAGATGGCTTCCACGGATTCTTACTCTCCGTAGCATAATGACCCCATTTTCCTTTCTGTAGCAATTATCACGGTTTGCGTCTTTGCTTTCAGAGATGTAGCAAGAATGGCGTCACGGGATGCATGTGGGTGGAGGACGCTGGGGAAGGGGACTGAGAGGTCGGTTCATCTGAGTAATGAATTCTTGCTTTTACCTCACCTGAAGTCCTTCCTCACTCCCAGGCACCATTTATTAAGCCCTGTGTCAAATGCTTTACATACGTAATCTACCTTACTTCTCTCTTAAGAACCCAGTGGAGTAGGGGCGATTATCGTCTCCGTGGACTGGGCATCGTGGGTGTCTCCTCGACACCTGTGCTTCCCCCAAGGTGAAGCTGCCCCGGTTTGTGCGATCGGACCCTGGCCAGCTCCAGGGATGAGCCCTGGTTAGTTTAAGCAAGTGGTAGTCACAGTGTGTTCTGAGGACTGCTGCGGTCCCTGAGGCCCTTCCCGGAAGCCTGTGAGGCTTCCATTTCCCAAACCACATATCTGCACGAGGCTGGACTGTCTTCAGAAACAACCCAAACAACATATTATTGCAACAGCCCGAGTGCAGAAGCAGCGCAGGTATGAGAAACCTGTCTTCTGTGCGGCCAGATTTTAAAGAGAATTTGCAAAAGTGTAAAATAATGCCATTTTTTTTTTTTTTGCTTTGGAAAGTATAGTTGTTATTCATAAAATATGTCCTTTATATTAACACATGTAATGGGTTGTTTTAAAAATGAATAAATACTTAATCTTTTTCAGTTTTAATTTCTAAATGGTAACACGGATAAGTGGAATCCATAGAAGCAATCGTTTGTAAGAGACCTCTCTAATTTTTAAAAGCATATTAGGGGGTCCTGAAAATGAAAGTCTGGAACCGCCAGCTGAGCCAATCATGATAATCAGTCTGATAACTCTTGCCAGTGATTGGTTCAGGAGTTCAGACCTAAGCCAATCAGCATGTGGCCTTCCCTTGATGACAGCTATTGGTTGGAGAATGGGCACGTGACCCAGTTTGGACCAATGAGATGGGTGGAATGGTTTGCTGTGCGTGGTCAGGGAAGTTGGTCCCGATTCTTTGGATGACAGGAACAATGCTTTGTCTTTCTCTGATGTCACTGTGAGCAGATGTGGCATCAGAACTTCAGCAGCTGGCTGACAACCAACTGAGGAGGGAGCTGAACCCAGAGAAGGGCAGAGCCAAGAGAAGCATCAAGAACAAAGACGGAGCTTCGGATCAAGTTGACCTACATCTTTAAGTGCAGTGTCATGACTTAATAAACATCTTTATTTTTTAATGCCAGTTGGATTTGGATGTTGAGTTCTTATAGATGAAGACATTTAAATCACTAAACCCTCTTTTACATAGGAGGAAGCGGAGGCCCAGAGGGGTTAAGGGCGTACCAGTAAGTGGAAGGGCCAGCACCCATGTTTCTTTGTAAACCTTTATTTTTCCACCACACTACTTAACTTGCAAGGTTAAGTTCTTGCTTTTCTCTGTCTAGAATCCAGATCACAAGAAAAGGTCATCGGCTGGGGCCACAGGAAGCTCGGCAGTCTCAGACACTCAGGAGTGCCTCCCAAAGGCCCCCTCTTGCCCTCAGAAATGACAAGCTCTCTGTCCCACTTCTGGGAGTTTTGAGGCTGTCCCTGGATCTGCTTGGTACAACCCGAGCTTGCCTCCCACCATCAGAATTCCATTCTTGGCTGACCCAATGCAACCTAATGACAGTGTGCCAGTTAGAGCTGTTGGTTGCAAGCAACAGAAACTGGTTATTGCTAATTCAAGCAGAAAAGGCCGTTTGTCTGGCCAGCTCACACCGCTCCTAGAGGATGGGAGAGAGAACTGTGGAGCATGTGAAACCAGGATTAATGGTCCAAATCAAACTGGCCAGTCTCCACTCTTGGGCACAAACACTCTATCTTGCCTACTGCCACTATCCATGATGGCCCCATGGGTGCTGCCACCACAGTCTTGGGAAACTGAACCAAACAATTTGCATTTCTTGCCTCTTCTTTAGGTCACTGGCTCTGGCACTAAGGCTGAGATGGCTGCATCTGGTTGGTGGAAACTAGGTCACATGGCAAATCCTGAGCTGCAAGGGAGGCTGGGAATACAAGTAGCCAGTATTTTCAACTCAATGGAGGAGAGCAGATTCTTCCTTAAAGTACTTGGGACTTCCTTAAGCACAGAAAGGAGGTTTGCATGCCATGTGGACCGAATGAGTGACAGATGTCCACTACAGAAGTGTACTCTGGAGAGCCACTTGGGGCTCCCAAACTTGGGGCCTAAGAGCTCCTGAGTGCCTGGAAAGAGGTTTTTCCCAGGGACATATGCATGGCTTTTGGCTGGGAATTAGGCTGCCAGTCATGCAGCACAGTGGGTCCCTTGGCTCTCTAATTAAGTACAAAGGCACACTCCACGATAACTAGGGCCACGCGTGGGCTCAGACCGCCTGGGCTCCACACCTTGCCCCATCAACTGATTTCACCTCTCTGTGCCTCAGTTTCTTCACTGTAAAATGGAGACAACTAGCGTATCCCGTGGTAGGGGTGTTGCGCCGGTCAGAAATTTCAGTATGTCAGGTGCTTGGCAACTGGCCACTTACTGTGACCTGTGACATAGCAGCGGAGGGGTTTGTGATGGGTGAGCAACATGGAGCCTGTCTGAAGCCACCTGCTACCCTCCAAGGGTCTGCCTCTTCTCCCGCACTGCCCAGGGTCTGCTTCTGTGACGGCAGAGCAAATGCAAAGCCTCGTTTCTGCTAGAAAGCTTCCCTGACTACCCCAGGTCCCAGTGGTCTCTCCCAGCTTTCACTGCTGACACATGTACTCATTCATTCATTCACCCCATTAGCTCTTCCCTTGTGCCTCATTCCTCAGCACCCCAATGTCTTATCACGCCCCTCGAACACTGGCCTCCTTCCTCTTGTAGAAAGGAGCTGGCTTCCTTCTCATTTGCACTTGCTGTCCCTTCTCCTGAATACCCTCCCTCCGGATCACTGCCAGGCCAATGGTTTCTTGTCATTCAAGTCATAGCTCAAATGCCACCTCCTCTGAGAAGCCCTTCAGACTGTGTAAACCAAAGCAGCTGCCCCCTTCCCCCCCCTTTCCTTTCTCTTTTCTCTGGCCCCAGGTGCTCTGAGCTGACCTAACTAGACTCCCAGGGCCGACTGTGACAGGGGCTGTGGCAGTGGTCCAGGTCAGGGAGCAGGGTTGCCCGGACCCAGGAAAGGACAGCTTTTTGACACCGGGTACCATGTCTTGGAGTACTTGGTGCAGAGTTACTATCTGATGAAGGACTGGAAAGACTTGGGACCCAAGGCCTGCAATGAACTTTGGGAGGCCACCAGCCAAAGCCCTGCCCCCCCAGGAAGACGAGCCCATGGCTGGGTTATACATCAGCTGATGACAAGGGCATGGCATGGCCCTTCCTGGCTGTCACCCCTACTCCCAGAGCCCTCGTGTGCCCCGGAGGGAGACTGCTGAGGGATGGACCGTGGGGGCTTCAGCAGCTGCCACGGGGATGGGATCAGTGCTAATGAGAGGGCCTCCTGATCCGGCGGCTTTGCTAATTAGGCTGCGACAGCTCCAGACCCAGCCAAGGAAAGCCACTTGCTTGTACTAATCAAGGGCAGTCTGCACTTCTTGGCTGGCGGAGCTGCCCAGAGCCCGGAGTGTGTGCCCAGCATGCAAGGCACGGCAGGGAAAAACTGGGGGTGGGAGCGTGGGGACCAAGGCTGGAAAAAACCAAAGACAGCTCCATGGCTGCTCCCTAGAATCTGGGGCCACCCGCTGTCCCGGCAGTATAGCGAGAAAGGCCCGGATGATGGCAGAGGCCACCAGTGATGTAGGGAGAGGAAGGAGAAAGGGCACATGCCACGGGGAGCGCTTACAGAATGCTACTCTGGAAGGGGGGAGATGGATCAGGAGACTCCCTTTCCAGCCCTTAGCCCAAGGGATGGTGGCAGAGTGGGCTGCCTGATGGCATTTACCAGCCTAGACTCTGTGCTTAATGGGGACGGTGCCCTGGGGCAGAGGGCGGCCTCTGCTCGACTGAGTGCGAAAGCTGGCTGGACAGGCAAATGCCCTCACCCCCAACAGGGCCAGAGAGTTGCCCTCTCCAGCTCAAGTTCCAGATGGGGAATATTTCTCAGACCCTGGAGACATCTGTGCGCAGATTCACTCATTCACTCATGCAGCACCTACTGGGTACCCCATTCCAGTCCCTGGGAATACAGAGATGAACGGTGCCATCCCTCTCTTCGAGAAGCCCAGAGTCTAGCAAGGACCACAGAGCAGCAAGTGACAGTGCAATTATGTAAGCGTAGGCTGCAGTGGGACATCCGGGAGGCCAGGAAGGCTCAGGAGAGGACACTCGAGCTGACCTGGGAAGGGAACATCATAGCAGTAGCTGACATCTACAGGGCACGTGTTATGTGCCATGCAATGCTCTACACCCTCAACACCACTGACGCATTCAGCCTTCCCAGGGACCCTACAGAGTGGTGACTGTGAAAATGTCCCCATTTCACAGATGAGCAAACCGAGGCACAAAGTGATTAAGAAACTTCCCTGGCATTGCACAGGCAGTAAGAGGCAAGTCCGGGAGTGGGCGTGGGTCAGGTGATGGAGGAGGAGAAAGCATTCCTGAGAAGGGACCAGTGTATGCCAAGCCAGTGACCGATGCTGTCGCAGGAGGGGCCGCGGTGAAGGCTGTGGGCCGGGGAGGGAGAAAGGGGGGAGAGGGAAGGCAGGAAGTTCAGGATTTGACTCACGCACGGCTGACGCTCTGAGCGGCAGCACCCTGTGCTCTGGTGGGTCAGAGAAGGGTGCATAGGGAACAGTTAGCTTGAAACCTGCAGCCAGAGAACCATAACTGCTGATTAATTATACTCTTCATCAACTATTTAGCACCTCCCTTCATAGCTGGGGCTGGAGCTGGGCTCTGGCTGCCTCATCAATATTTCAGTTGTGTCTTCTTTTCAGCTAAAAATGAGCTTGTCATTTGCACAACTTTTGAGACACCTCAGTTAGCAAGGCTGTCTGCGCCCAAGCTGGGGCGAGATTTTTTACAGTCAGAGGGTGCCTCCCTTGGGAAAGGGACTTCTCAGACAGCTCTGGCACCTTAAACATAGGCGTAAAGGGGACAGATCAATTCTGCCCCCACCTGGAGCTCCCACCCTCTCTGGCCTCCAGGTGCGGGGGTCTTAGGCCAAGTGCTGTACAAAGCTCCAAGCGCAATATGGTCAGAAAGAGTTTTTCCAATTCTGTCTTTTCCCAGCCCGCCGCCTTCTCTGTGGGTGGTGGTGGGTGAGTGTGACAGCACGAGGGGAAGGAGTGGGGTCAGGGAAAGTCAGGGGAAGGGAGGAAGAGAGGGCAGAGGTCTTTGGAGGTGCTCTGCACCCTCCCATGCCCACTGAGGGCTTTGCTTCCACGGGGAAGACCCCAACCCAGCCTCCTGCCAGATCAAAAGGTCTCTAACCTCCCTGTGTAGCTCTTGTCACGGGGGCCATTTCTCTGTATTTTTTTAAAGGATTATTTGCTTACAGTGACTTCCTCCTGTAGACTGTCAGCCTCACGGGGTAGGGAATAGGTCTACTTTCATTCATTATTACATCCTAGCACCGAGTATAGTGACTGGCACGTAGTAGGCACTCATAAATACTCGTGGAAAAGATGCATGAATGAGGGATGATCTTGGCAGATCGATGATTCCTTTCCTTCCTCTTCCTCCCTCCCTCCCTTTCTTCCTTCCGGGAACCTTCTGTGTGGGTGCTGAGGATACAAGATGAGTCAGCTGATTTGGCCTGGGCCCTGGCCGTGCCTGCAGGAGACCCCACTGCCCAGTGGCAGGACTTCCTAGGTTCATCTACCCACACCTGAGGAGGCCAGACAAATCTAACCGTCAGTGTGGACACGGATGGTGGGCGATGATGCAGAGACCAAAGGTAGTTCAAAAGTCTGCTTTGGAGACACATCCTGGGGGGTCCCTGCAACCCTCCGGCACCTCCCTTTCCACTCTGTTGCTCACAGAGCCTATAGGAAAAGCCTGCAGGTGGGCTCTTGTGGGCTGTCAGGGGAGGGTAGGATGCTGGAAATGTCGTGGGGGGGAAGCTAGCCTTCAAACAATCCAGGGATTGTAGGATATGGGGTGGGGGTGGGAGGAGGGAGGGAGAGAGAGGGAGAGAGAGGGAGAGAGAGAGAGAGAGAGAGGGGGATGCCTCTAAAAGACAGAAGACTCTCTTGCCATAATGAGGGTGCAGGGAGGCATCCAGATACTGGGTCATCAGAGATGACCCAGAGGCAAGCCCCAGGCAGGGACTGAACTCTCTTCCGCCAGGAGTGTTTTCTCTCTGGAGTTCTGGAAGGATTTAGTGCTTGTGGCAGGTGCTCGCCTGGGCTCCCGGGGGAACTTGAGACTCCATTTAGGCTATGAATGAGAGCACAGAGGAAACACAGATGACAGCAGGGCCGCCACGTGCCTGCCACCTTGACAGGCACTTACTTCTGGGTGTCTGCAGGGCTCGCAGACCCTTCACAGGGAAGCCAGAGGGCAAAGGCAGGAGCAAACACCAAACTCTCCTCACACTCCCCAGTAGCTTTTGATCACACCCACAGGCAGGGCCAGATCCAAGAGCAGGAGACACCACAAAACCTCACCCAGGCAGACCCCAATTACTGCAAATCCCAGGATGCTTCTTTCCGTCCCACCCTAACCAGGAAATTAATTTGGGGATTGCTTTCTTACTTTAAAGGAACTATCTATTCATTGCATCAAAGTCAAACAAGTCAGAGAAGTAAAAAAAGGAAAAAGGATAAATCACCTATAAAAATCACACTTTCCTTGCTGGTGATTTTCAATCCCACACATGCATCTGAATCACTACGAAACTAAATAAAATACAGGTTCCTGGCCCATCTGGAGACTCACAAGTGGATCTGCTGTGGAGTCTGAAGTTTCTATATTGAAAGAACCCCCAAGATGACTCTGATTCACAGAATCCTCACCTATAGGATGCCTTTAAAAATTACCCTTCCCTGTATTTTAAGAAAGTGGCAGAGGGAAAAAAGATTTCAATTTGATATCAAGGATTTTCAAAGCTTTAGCTTTTACAAGTACTGAGGATACAGATGTTTGGCTGCAAGTTATGTTTTACTGGATGTCTTTATATTTTTACCTGATAATGAATAAAGTCCAACTCTCGGATCATTGATGGTACAGGCTCTGGGTCACAACCACAGTGGTAATTCAGAGCAAGTAATAGAAGAGAGGATGTTTTTAATGGAAGGGATGTTTCTATTTATGTAGGAAGAAATAAAAAAAGAAAACTTTTTGAAGAAGGAAAACATGTCAGCTTTTAGGGGATGTCATGGGTTTGGCAGATTCATTTTCTTTGTCCTTCACTTTCTGTGGCAAAATGTCCTATCGGTGGGGACTGATGACCAGTCCAACTGTGGGACTGATCACCATACTTGAGTAATGGAGGGCTTCAATGACATTTGCAAGATGGATTTCTCCATCAGGAGAAATAAGCATCAGGAAGAATGGGTTTCACACACAACCGAAAGATCTTTTCCTAGGGGCCATACAGAAAGGACTTCCTGCTCAATCTTCCATTAAAGAGAAATTTCAATTGCCCAGATCAGCCTGCTTCCAGGGTGGAGCATTCCAGCTGACCAAGCTGGGCTCTCTTACCCCAAACCCAAACTCAAACTTGCCGAGCTGGAAAAGGAAAGGTGATTGTTTGGCAAGTTCTGAGAAGCCCTGTGGGTTCCTAGGGCAGGCTTCCCCAAGCACCTCAAACTGGATTCTGATTCTAGAGTTTGGCTTCCACCTACAAGGCACATTTCACTGATGTTACTACCAACGGTCTGATAGCCGCCGTATTTGTCATGTTAAGACTAAGGTCGACAAACTTTTTTTGTAAAGGGCCAGATAATAAATATTTTAGGCCATACGGTCTCTATGGTCTCTATTCCAACTACTCAACTCACACTATAGGGCAAAAGTAGCCTTAGATAATATGCAAATGATGGGCGTGGCTGTGTTCCAATAAAACTTTATTTATGGACAGTAACATTTAAATTTTATATAAATTTTACTTACGAAATATTATTCTTCTTTTGATTTTTTTTTCAACCATTTAAAAATATTCTTGTTCAGTGGGCTGTACCGGGGGAGTGAAAGGGCTGGATTTGGCCCATGGGCTGGGGGAGGATGGCAGTGCAGACTTTTCCAGAGTCAGAGCTGTCTCTAATAGGATAGCAATTCTGTCCTGGGAGACAATGAGTGTGAAGTCACTCTGGATAAAAACTAGACCTGGAAGCCATCTCAGTTTGGGTTTTCCCTCTAGAACAGACCCTGAGGCAAGGATGTGGGTACAGGAAGTTTCTTTGGGATTTGGTCCCAGGTAGCAAGAAGGGGGGGAAGGGATGGGTTAATGCTGCGACAACTGCGGTCAGTCCTCTGGGGGCCCTCCGAGAGACTGTGTAGAACACAGCCAGCATTGTCTCTGTGGAAGGGTGAAGAAGCTGCTGTGTTCACATTCCCATTCCTGGGTGACAGGGCCTGAGGTCACTCCTGAGGTGTTATCTCTCGGGCACTTTAGACCCTGCTCCTGGTGGGTGGGTCAAGCATGCTTTGTGGCCATATAGCATGTGCTCAGCCAGAGACCCAGGAAGTCCCTGGCATGGCTGGCAACCACCTGCACATGACCCCTGGGGAGGACAATGGTAACAGTGGTGAGGACAGGGACACCCTCTACCCTTTGGGGATTCTCCAACTAGAAGGACAGCTCACGAAAAGATCCTACATGATTCTACTATCCTAACAGACTGGTAACCACACGGACTCCTTTAAACAGACCCCAGCAATGCCTTTGCATCATTTTCTGCCTCTGTCTGGTCCTGGCTCCCCTATGCAACCCATATCACGTTGCCCAGTCTGTCCCTCTGCTGGTTTTAGACTCAGGGGATTCATTCTACACCTCCCATCTTGCCCACTTCCCATGCAAGCACCACTTCTCTCCACTCTGAGCTGGAGACTCTCTGAAGTTACCTTGCTCTGACCCCCAGGGCCCTGCCCTCCCAGTTCCTCTGCAGCACTCACTCACTCCCAGGGGACAGACCCAAGCCAGACTTGGCCCATTTAAGTGCTGTGAAAGGGTATGGCCCTGGGGTCAATTCTTTATTCAACACTTAATTAATCAATCGCCACTTACAATATAATATCTACCCTTTTTTTTTTTAAAGCATTGACTATATGTCTAGCCTTGTGCTAAATGCTCTCTATATGTCATCTATCACCCTCCACACATCCTGGGAGGCAGCTCTTATCATTCCCACTCAACAGACAGGATTAGGCAGGCCCTGAGGTCACAAGGTCAGCAAATTCTAGAGCTGGAATTTGAACCCACATCTATTTCCGGAGCCCCTGTTCTTCCCTTCAGAATCAACTCTTATGTCATATTTGATACACAGACCATAATATACATAGGTGGCTACCAGGGGCTGGGGGAGGGGCGTTAGTGCTTCATGGGGATGCAGTTTCAGTTTTGCAGGATGAAAAGAGGTCTGGGTAGGATGGGGGTGATGATTGCACAATAGGAAATGGCTACGATGATGACTTTCATGTTATGTATATTTCACCACAATAATACACTGACAAAAATATGCAATATACATGCAGGTTATGAATCCTAATAATGAAGTCAACATCTGTGAATCGGCATCATTAGAATGTTATCTATTTGCCTCTCCCTTGTTCTAAATCTTTGCCTTCCACACCAGGGGTCGGTGTTATGGGAGGGTTTGGGGATTATCAATCCTTTCTTTAAAAAAGATCTTCTTGAATCAATGTGTATTCTTAACAACATATTGTTTAGTCCCACTTTTTTTTTTTTTAGCTTTTCAAAAATGGTATCACAATATATGTCGTCTTCTGTGACGTGCTTTTTTCATTTAACATTAGAATTCTAAGACTCCCCCGTGTTGTTATGTACAGTGACAGTGCATCCATTTCATGGCTTTATGCTATTCCATGAAGAGAATATATCCTAGTTGCTCAATTTTTTTCTTTGCTTGTTTTTGTAATGATAAACTGGAAGCCCACTGTGGTAGACTACTGTTTTTCAGAAACATTCACTTCTCCTCCCTGGGGGAGGATTATTGTTTTCCTCCTGACGATGGAGGCTTTGACCTTGGGATTTTCTCTAGTCCATGAAATGTGAACAGAAATGATGGGTGTCACCTCGGAGCAAAAGCTTTCAGAGTCAGCATGTGATCTGCCCTTTTCTCTTTTTCCTGCCAGTGTCTTAGATGGAGGCTGTGCTGGGCATGAGTATAAGTGAGAAATAAAGTCTTGTTTGAAAGCTGTGGAGATTCTAGCATCATTTGTCACTGTGGCATAACTGATCCTATCCTCACTAATACATCATGCTCTTTCCACTGTAACCCAGTGGTTTCTGTTGTCGGGGTCAGAGACTGTGGCCATTTTTCTGCAAGACTGAACTAATCAGGAAAGCATAAAGCCATATTCAACAGGTTAAATGGGGTCTCACCCCCTTCTAGGGTGTGTATTGACAGAGACTCATTCACGAGCAACTAGAAAGTGCTTTGAAGATAATTAGCATTTGGAGGACCGATTGGCACCTCCTACCTGACTTCTGGGGTCCCTCACTTTCCTTCTCCTTTCCCCGGGCCTTTGAGGTTAACGCTCATGCACAGAGGGTGCAGAAGGGAGAGGGGGCCAGTCTGGAGACTCTCCATCCTTGGGGACCCAGGGCTGGAAACACCAGCCGGCACACAGGAAGAAAGAGTCCTGGAGCAAGTCTGGGCTGAAGCTTTTGTGCTGGAGCCTCGTGGGCAGGGAGCCTTGCAAAGCACTTCCCGGGCAAGGCGAGTTCACCAGAAACCTCACAAATGTGCTCACATGCTGCCCGATGACAGGAATGTCCCCGGATCGGTTAACTTCCTTTTCTCATTAAAGCCACAGCAATGAGGAAGGACAAATGCAGCTGGGTTGTACTTCCCTGTTCTCCGTGATCACCTAGAGCACCCGTCAGGAAAAAGGCTTATTCGGTGGCATTTTCATTCCTTGTCACTTTTCTCTTTTTGCGTTTTCTTTTTTCTTTATTCCCAGGTCTATGGAGGTCCCCTTAACTCTTCCCATCCACACAGCCAGCCAACTCATGCATCTACATACCCACGCCGCGGGGAAACTAATGAGAGAGAGGGAGCACGCGGGGCCGGAGCGACTCATCCATCCTAATGATAAAGATCATTATGGACACAAAGAAGGAGGGGAAACAGCACATTTCATTGTAATTAGGCCCGAAAGCTCATTACTGGGAGCAGGGAAGGAAAGTGATCAAGTAGCCGCACCCTGAATAATGCTCCTCCGGGTTCCGCGAGAGCACGGCAGCAAGACCCAGCACCACAAGGCCCGTGGCTCTCCAACTGGGCTTCCTTGGGGCAGCCCTGGGGGATGGGAATCACAGGGAGGGCTGCGAGTCTTCTTTCAAGAATTTAAAAAACGCTCAATGGGTATTACTATTTTACTCCTGATAACCTGGCGCAGGCAGGCAAACTAAAAATGTCAAGTTTCTTTGCTCAGGGCTGAATTCCATCAGCTCCGTGGTAACCTAGCTCGCTTAGACCAATCAGAGGTCTCACTGGTTGTTGACAACATTGTACGGACTTCTGGGATTGCAGTGGTGGCCCATGCCACACCTTGGGTCAGGGTATTCCTACCGAACCTAGCCTCGGATTCCTCACGGGGAGGCTCACGCCTTTGCACAGCCAGCCATGTCTTTGCTCCATGGCACGGGGGAGAAGAATACATTATTTAATCAGTTTAGGAAAGAAAATCTTTCAACACCTGGGGTCCATGAGGAGTCAAATAATAAAAGGGGTCTTTGACAGGTAAGGGGAAGGGGAGAGAAGGTGGGGAGAGGAAAATTAGCATTTATTGGTCATTGACTAATACCAAGCACTAGGCTAATTGCATCACATAAATGATCTCACTTGATCCTCACAACCCCGTCTGGGGAGCGGTCGTGGTGGTTCATAATGCCATTCATTTAATAAGTTTTTATGAGCACCTACTAGGAACTAGGTATTGTTCTAGGTGTTGGAAATGCAGCACTAAACAAAACAAAGCGTGTGTAATAAACAAGTAAACACACACATGTGTTCAAGTCTATGGCTGTATATACTATGTGGGTCCATGTATGTGTGTGTATATTTCTGTATATATGTATATATACACTGAAACGTATGTGTGTAATATGTATGTATGTAACCAGTGGTTCTCAACCAAAGGTGATTTTGTCCCCTAGGGGACTTTTGGGACTATGGAGACTATTGATTGTCATGACTTGGGGATTGTGCTACTGACATCCGGTCGATAGAGGCCAGGGGTGCTCCTACAATGCACAGAACAGTCCCCCACAACAAAGAATGACCTGGTCCCAAATGTCATGGTTCTGAAGTTAAGAAACCCTCCACACACACACAACACACGCACACATGTGTGCACACACAGAACGGCTGAGAGAGGGTGGGTTTTGAGAGAGGATCCTTAAATACCTTCAATGGCAAAATGCTGGCTTCTGGGGCTAGAACAGTGAAGAGACACCATGCTAACAACATTTTAGTGCAAAAAATAGGCATTGAACCAATAATTATGTGCACTGATGAATACAATGAAGGAAAATGAGGGACAGAGTGACAGAGTCTTTGGAGGACCTGGCCGAGATTGGTTGAACCAGAGAATATATCACTGCAGAAGCAGGGACACTTAAGAGGGATCCCAAACAATAGTAGGAGTCAACCAGATGGAGAGAAGGGGGATGAGCGTTCTCCACAATGAGCTCAGCAGGTGCAAAGGTCCAGGGGCAGGCACTGGGATCTTTGGAGAGCCTGCCCAGAAGCCAGACTAGCTGGGGAGAGGTGTGCAACAGGAAGATAGGAAGGGGCACTCTTTCCCAGGCTGGACTCCTGGGTTAACCCAAGCAAGAGCTCGGTGATCATTTCCAGATTAATAAAGGAAAACTTGTAAGTAATGTTATTTTTGTGGATTCCTGATATCTTGTTAAAGTGTTCTTGGAAAAAACGCCCATAATAACTGGATACCAGTGGATAATAGCTCCCTGACAGGCATTTTCCTGTGCACAGTAATGTCCGGCTCTCCTGGCCGACTCGCTCAGTCAGCAGATTTATGTTGCATGTTAAACGGTGCTCAGTCTCAGGGGCTAAGGTCCCCTTTGCCCTGCCCCATGGGCAGACGTCTTCCACCGCCATTGTTTCCACTCCGAACCACACTTCTCCTTTGCAGGTTCTCAGATAACACTTCCTGCTCAGTTATGGAAACTGTTTAGGGAAAGGCAAGAGGTTGGTCTAGCCTCTGGCTATGCACAGTGGCAGATCTCTAGGCCAACAGCATGGGCTTCACCTGGAATTTGCTAGACATACAGAATCTTGGCCCTACCTCCGGAGCTACTGAATCAGAATTTGCATTTTAATGAGAGCTCCAGCTGATCACCGTGCACGCAGAGTTGAGAAGCACTTCTCTAAAAGACCTCCAAAAATGCACTCCATTCTGGGCTTCTAGGACTCCAGAGACAAATATCCTCAATTTGGAGAACTTGACAGTCTATATATTCAAACCGAAGCCATACAGTTCACACGGCAGTTATACATACAGTATTAAAGGCTGATTTCTTTCTTTAATTCAGTGGCACAACAGAAAGGGATGTTTGGGTGTTGGGTTCTCTCTGGGCTTCTTTATTGACAGGCTACGAAACCCCGGGCGAATGATATCAATTCTTTAAGGCGCAGGGTCTTTATCTGCGAAATGGGGACATACAGGACAGACCGGGGCCGGGGCCTGAGAGATGAAGTAGGGCTGATCGTCAACAGGAAGGGCCAGGGGAATGTTTCATGACTTCAGGAAAGCACGTGATTTCCAAGTGAGTGGTATACAGATCAGTGCTGTGCTGATGTCAGAATTATAGCTCAGAGTTAGAGCCGGACCCTGTCTCCATCAGAACTATTTTTCCAATTCCTAACTAGGATTCTTGTCTGTGTGCGTGAGAGGGGGCTGGGCAAGCTCGGAGGCGGGGGAGGGAGAGTGGTCTTGAATCCTTTGAAATTGCAACCAACATTGTGTGCACGTGCATTTTTAAAATAAGTTACGGCAGATTCCACCCTGGCGGTAAAAGATGGGGGGCATGTAAAGATGTTCCCTCCTCTTTTTGACTGTGCCTCCGCGTGGCTTCCTGGAGTGGGCACGGCTTTGGGCAAGATGCTCCAGGCACAGCCATGCCCTGTATTTACTGTCCTAGGGGAAGAGTCATCACTTCCATCAGAGTCCTAAGGGGCCCTGTACCCCTCGACAAAAGTGTTTAAGAACCACAGCTAGAGGGGCTCCTGGGGGGCTCAGTTGGTCGAGACTCTTGACTTTGGCTCAGGTCATGATCTCGGGGTCCTGAGATGGAGCCGCTGCATTGGGCGCCAAGCTCAGGGGGGAGTCTGCTTGAGTTTCTCTCCCTCTGTCCCTCTCTGTGCTCACACACACTCTCTCTCTTTCTCTAAAATAAATAAATAAATCTAAAAAAAAAAAAAAAGGAACCACTGCTAGAGTTACCAATAATGTCAAGGAGCAGCTTTGTAGAGAAATGCCTGGGCTTGAATTCCAGCCTCCACTTATTCCCCGAACGACCTTTGACAAATCTCTTTCCCCTTCTGTGCCTTGGTTTCCTCGGCTGTAGAAGGGGGATGATGGCAGCACCCACCTGGCAAGGCTGTCATGAGACTTCAGTGAAAATAATCCATGAAAAGTTCTCACAGCAGCTTCTGGAAGATCAGGTGCTCAGTAAATGCCAACTAATTTTTTAAAGTGTTCTATAATTGCTTTTATTTTTGCAATCATTCTGCCTTGCCCTCCTGAGTGCAGGGAGACGAAGGGAGGATTTTGGAAGAGCAAAGTTTTGATGGGTGGTGCTTTGAGGAGCTGAACTCTAAATGGCACTTTGTCATTACCCTGACCCTTCAGAGCTGGTGTGTCACTTTGCATGACCTTACCCGTGTACCCAAAGCTCTGCCCTGGCAGAAGTTATTAGGTCTATAACAGTAGGTCCTCGTTTATCAAAACCAGCTGTGTGCCCAGCCCCAGGCAAGGTGCTTCCCAGGCATCATTTCACAGCCTAACAGCCCCCAAACAGGCCAGTCCCCCTGCTACAGACAAGGAAACGGAGGCTTAGGGAAAATAAACATCCTGCCCCAGATGAGAGGCTAACACACAGAAGGGGAGTTTTCATCCAAATTCAGAACTATCTCACCAAGCTGCCCTTCAGAGATTTCAAATGGGCTTTTTTTTTTTTCCCTAGAAGAACTTGAAATTTTGCATTTAAATATGCTGTAGCCATAATTATTCAAAACGACCCTCAGAGTCACAGTAAAATTTGAGGTTCAGCTTTAATGACTCAAGAGGCATGTGTAGAATGCCAGCTCCAATGGCAGCTCAAACTAGACCCCGAGAGACACACAGGAGGAGCAGAGATTAGTTTTTGCCCTGGAGGAGCTCATAATGCACCTAGAGGGGGAGAGGAAGTTGCTACCTCCACCCCCTGCAGCAGCAGCAACCTAGGGCTTAGGACAATGCCCAGCACATAATCAGCAGTCAATAAACACTTATGGAAGAAGGAAAACATGAACGATGGAAGACCAAAGCCAGCTGGCAAACAGTGCCATGGCATCAACGGCAAAAAGCTGATATCCTGCCTTCTAGGCTTTCTTGAGCCTTAAGATCCTCAGATGGTTTCTACAGCTTTCGAAAGGGGTTCTGCCTCCTGGTTCTGCCAGCGTTTCACACGCCAGTTGCATATGCTGCCACCTACTTCTGCACTCACCAGTCATGACAAGCGTTGGGAAGTGGTTTGCTGAGAAGCTATCTGCCTGGCCACTCTGCTGGCTTTTCTGGTACGACTGGAAACACCCTGCTTATCACAGGAGAATTCACTCTTGGGAACGTTCAGCTTAACCTGGTCAAGCGCAACGTGCGGGGGACTGGTCACAAGTAACCCCAGAGAGCACCGTGTTGCTGGCTAATGGGACAGAGCTGTTAGACAGTTACCCCGTGCTCTGAGGGTGAGTTCCAGGCCCGTAGCATGGCACACACACTGTCAAGAGCACAGGACGGGCTGTGGGGTAATTCTTCCAAACCAGTTTCCCCGGCACTAGACTGGGTGCTGCTCAAGGGTGAAGGCTTGTTTCATGTCCTCCGGATCCCCAGCACTAGCTAGACTCCAGTAGAAATCATGTCCAGCCCTTTCAATCTGGTCTGCTCATGACTGCTGTGACTGGTGACATACGGAAGGAGGGATGCCATGTGACTTCCAAGTGAGGTCCTGAAAGGCCTGAAGCTTCCAGTTGTTTCTCTTGGAACCCAGCCGCCATGCTCTAAGATGCCCAGGTGACATGGAGAGACCACAGGCATGGGCTCTGATCATCATTCCCAGTGGAGCCCAGCCTTTCAGTCACACCAGCCCACTTCTTTAGACTACTGAAGATGCCATCTTGGAAAAGGACCCTCTGGCCCAGCAGGTCCAGCTCCCAGCTATCTGAGTCAGCTGCAGCTGAGGCCATAGAATCGTGGAGCAGAAAAAAGCTGCCCCAGCCCTGTTGGGTTTCCTGACCCACAAAACCCCTGAGCAAAACACAATTATTAGTGTTTTACATCACTAAATCTGGGATGGTTTAACATGCAGCCACGGGAATGAGAACAACTCTGGAGCCAGATTGTGTGGGGTCAAACCCTAGCTCCACTAATTATCACAGACATTTCCCAGGGAAAGGCACGGGGCCCCTGCAGGCCTTGCCTTTCTTTTCTACAGAATGGGTGTCCACAGAGACTCCGTCTCGAGAGCTGTGGCAAGCACTAAGTGGGAAAATGTACGGGAAGCATTTAGCACATGTCTGGCATAGAAGTCCCTGCGGTTCTCTTATTATCAGCTCAGAACTTTATGGGGTACCTTCCTTTTGTCGTATCACCTTCCCGCACTCCCACAATCCCCCTGAGCATGTGACAGCAGCTCATCCTAAAGCTGGTCTAGGCACTTCTGTGTGCTTGCCTACAGCAGCCGGCCGTCTGAGAAGCCCAGGCTAGAAACCCATCTCACTGTCACTTGCTTTGCAGTCGTTGGCATGGGATTGAATCTTTCTGAGTCTTTTCATCGTTTATAACAAGGGGTCAGAAAGTTGTAAAGACTCAGGAGATGCTGCACACCATGAACTTAACGTGGTAGCCCCACCTGGCCTACTCCACTGTGGCCACCATGTCCATGAGGACGTGGGGAGCCCGAGTGTATCTTAGACACGTCTCCTCCGTGGGGGAGGGTCTGCATTCCTCTACAGTCGCACACATCAGATTACATTCTCATCATCCCTTTGGGAACCGTGTTGATCTTCACGGGGGTGGTTCTCGGGCCCAGCTCTGTGGCACGGATTTTTTGGAGCAAGGCTTTGAGTCAATCTGAGTCATTTAGTCTCCACTTCCTGAATGATTGTTCCAGGGAAAGATCCAGGCTGTTTCTAACCCTGAAGCCAGTGCAAGCATCGTCTGATACTGATGGACTGTGATACTGACAGATCGTATCTGGCTGTTTTCCTCTGGAAGGCTGGCAGAGTGATGGTTATAATGTTGATAACATCTCAGAATTATTTAGTCTTGTAAGTAGCACTGAACAGTTTACAAAGCACCGGATATAAATAATCCCATTTGACTTCTCAATCATAATCTACATAAACTATTGATAAGTGATCTTGTATTGTGTATTTTCTATGTGTTAGGAACTAATTTCAACAACAGACCCATAAGAATGGGGCATTTACTCCATTATTTGTTACACAGATGAGAAAGCGGAAACTCTGAGAACCCGTGATCTGCCTGAGATCACCGGCCAGCCACTGACCCAGGTGGGGTTTGAAAGGACACCTCTTGATTCCAGAGCCCAGATGCCAAGGGTACCTCACCTGTGACAGAGGTAGCTTTGTGGAGGTGCATGTGGGCATTTAAAGGGAGAGGAGAAGGCTCTTCATTTTCTCAGCAAAGTTGAGCCGTAAGAAAACTACCTTTCAAGAAAACCAGGACAAGGTCCCTCAGAAACATGAAGCAAGGGCCAAGAGGCCACTCCGGCGGGGACGAGGTCACTTCAGGCGCCAGGAACCAGATTAACATCCACCACAAATTCGTCAGTAAGTTTGTGAACAGTCAACTGACTCTCCTATTCTGAGATGCAGGAGGGAAAGGTGTCTTCCTTTCCTGGGTAAGTGTGGTGGCCAACAGGCAACGCAGCCAGAAAGAAGACCCCGAGCAAGGGAAGGGGCTACAGAGGGTGGACACACGTGAGTGTCTGGAGGGCTCCGTAACGGTCCAGCTGAAGCTCGAATTGGCCTTTCTCCTCCCTCACCTCATTGTCCTCCTTACTTGGCTGGATTTCACCATAAAATCTGGAGTTGGGGAAAACTTTGTTTTGGGGAGGTCTATGGTTACCCATCTTCTGGGCCAAGCCCTTCATTTGACAGATGGGGAGACTGAGGCTGGGGAGGGGAGTCTCAGACCAAAGAGTTATGCGGAGAAATCCTTTTAGAGCAATGGTTCTCAAGTAGGGGCAGGTGGGTGGGAGGGCTTTGCTCCCAGGGGTCATTTGGCAATGCCCGGGGACATTTTTGGTTGGTTGTCACAACTAGAGGCATCTTGTGGGCAGAGACTGGTCATGCCCTCATCATCTTATGGTGTACAGAAGAGCCCCAACGAGAAGTTATCTTGTCTCCGAAAGTCATTAGTGCCTCGGCTGAGAAATCCTGGGCTGAATCGATGAGCCCAGGTCTGTGAGGGTGATAAAGACCTTGCGGTATTAGGCAGTTGGGGTCAGAATCCACCAGAAATTGTCGTTCCATTTTACAGAGAAGAACACTGAGGCCGACAAAGAGCTAAAGCACTGTCCTCAGTTGCACGGTCCATCTGCGCCAGCGCTGGCGCCTGAAGCCAAGCCCCATCTGTAGGCTGGTCTGACTTCAAGTGCAGCCTTCTTATCTTTCCACGTTACTACTTTGTATAAGAAATCCATCCCTCCCCCTCAATTACTGTGTAATCACTTGCTTAATGTCTATCTCTCCCCATGGGCTGTAGGGTCCAGCAAGACATCTGGGTTCTGGCACAGGGCCTGGCATATAGCAGACACTAAAACGTTCGTTTAATTAATGCAAGTATTTGTAGGATATTCATGATAACTGCGAATATCAGAGAAGGCGACAGGCTTCATTGAGTGTTTCTTTCTTTTTTTTTTTTTTTAAGATTTTATTTATTTATTTGACAGAGATAGAGACAGCCAGCGAGAGAGGGAACACAAGCAGGGGGAATGGGAGAGGAAGAAGCAGGCTCTCAGCGGAGGAGGCTGATGTGGGGCTCGATCCCATAACGCCGGGATCACACCCTGAGCCGAAGGCAGACGCTTAACCGCTGTGCCACCCAGGGGCCCCCTGAGTGTTTATTTCTTAAGTGCCAAGTATTGTTCTCAATTATATTTGTTCAATTTTTTGTTCCCAGGAGCCTCATAAGTAGGTGCTATTATTATCCCCATGTTACAGATGTGGAAACGGAAGCACACAGAGAGGAGAAATAACCTTGTCCCAGGGGACCTAGCTAGGGAGCAAAGGAGCCAGGATTTGAACCCACTCTTTAGAGACCATTGGAGCCTTTCCTCTGACCATGACTCTGCGTTTGGAGAACCACATCTTCCCCATCTCATGGGCTGGGCTATGTGAGCTGGCTCCCTCTGCTTATCTTTCAGTCTAGGGATTGGCCCATGGCTTAGGTCTATCATAGACTCTAGCCTTCTGGCTATTGTGATTGGGTCAGGGATAGGCATGTGATTAAAGGCGAGCCCATCAGAGTCCTCCCTGGGACTTTTTCTGGAGCTCCTAGAAAATACGATTTCTGTTCCTTGGAGATCCCTAATGTAAGGATGATACTGGAGGCCATCTTCCTAGCTACCTGGAAGAAAGCTACCTGACTTGGAGAGAATGGGGACAATAGGCAAAGGGAACAAAAGGAAGCAGAGTCACAAGATTGATGGTGGGAGGAGAATATGAAAGAGTTTAGGTGACACTGCTCCAGCTCCTGGATCCAGCCATACCTGAAGGATCCACGCCAGTATTTTTAATTACTTGAGCCATAGCTAATGCATTTGGTGATGGGGGGGTGGGGGGTTGCTTAAGACAACTGAAGTTGAGTTTCTCTCACCTGAAACTCAAGGACGTCTGACTAATACAAGTTGGTTTCAACTTGCCCAAAGACCTATTTCTTTTCTTTAGTTCTGATTTCAGACTGAATGGCTTTGCAGAATCCTAAGTGGTGGACAGAGCTTTTCCAAATCCAGACATGCCTACTGGAAAAGAAAAAAAAGGCCTGGAAGGGAATGATAACAGCTGACATTTATTAAGCTCTATGTGGCAGGCATTGTTCTAAATGCGTCACATAGATGACTCACTAATCCTCACAAGCACACCATTTGTTGGGACATCATCATCATCATCACCCTATTTTATGAATGGGTAGACTCTAAGGTATACAGAGAGGGTAAGACATGTGCTCAAGGGCACGGGGCTCGGAAGTGGCAGAACCAAACCCGAACCCAGACGATTCACTGGCAGAACCCCTGCGTCTTACTCTCNGGGGCTCGATCCCATAACGCCGGGATCACACCCTGAGCCGAAGGCAGACGCTTAACCGCTGTGCCACCCAGGGGCCCCCTGAGTGTTTATTTCTTAAGTGCCAAGTATTGTTCTCAATTATATTTGTTCAATTTTTTGTTCCCAGGAGCCTCATAAAGTAGGTGCTATTATTATCCCCATGTTACAGATGTGGAAACGGAAGCACGNGTTTATTTCTTAAGTGCCAAGTATTGTTCTCAATTATATTTGTTCAATTTTTTGTTCCCAGGAGCCTCATAAGTAGGTGCTATTATTATCCCCATGTTACAGATGTGGAAACGGAAGCACACAGAGAGGAGAAATAACCTTGTCCCAGGGGACCTAGCTAGGGAGCAAAGGAGCCAGGATTTGAACCCACTCTTTAGAGACCATTGGAGCCTTTCCTCTGACCATGACTCTGCGTTTGGAGAACCACATCTTCCCCATCTCATGGGCTGGGCTATGTGAGCTGGCTCCCTCTGCTTATCTTTCAGTCTAGGGATTGGCCCATGGCTTAGGTCTATCATAGACTCTAGCCTTCTGGCTATTGTGATTGGGTCAGGGATAGGCATGTGATTAAAGGCGAGCCCATCAGAGTCCTCCCTGGGACTTTTTCTGGAGCTCCTAGAAAATACGATTTCTGTTCCTTGGAGATCCCTAATGTAAGGATGATACTGGAGGCCATCTTCCTAGCTACCTGGAAGAAAGCTACCTGACTTGGAGAGAATGGGGACAATAGGCAAAGGGAACAAAAGGAAGCAGAGTCACAAGATTGATGGTGGGAGGAGAATATGACAGAGTTTAGGTGACACTGCTCCAGCTCCTGGATCCAGCCATACCTGAAGGATCCACGCCAGTATTTTTAATTACTTGAGCCATAGCTAATGCATTTGGTGATGGGGGGGTGGGGGGTTGCTTAAGACAACTGAAGTTGAGTTTCTCTCACCTGAAACTCAAGGACGTCTGACTAATACAAGTTGGTTTCAACTTGCCCAAAGACCTATTTCTTTTCTTTAGTTCTGATTTCAGACTGAATGGCTTTGCAGAATCCTAAGTGGTGGACAGAGCTTTTCCAAATCCAGACATGCCTACTGGAAAAGAAAAAAAAGGCCTGGAAGGGAATGATAACAGCTGACATTTATTAAGCTCTATGTGGCAGGCATTGCTCTAAATGCGTCACATAGATGACTCACTAATCCTCACGAGCACACCATTTGTTGGGACATCATCATCATCATCACCCTATTTTATGAATGGGTAGACTCTAAGGTATACAGAGAGGGTAAGACATGTGCTCAAGGGCACGGGGCTCGGAAGTGGCAGAACCAAACCCGAACCCAGACGATTCACTGGCAGAACCCCTGCGTCTTACTCTCCCACACCACAGCCCCCGTGCAAAGTCCTGCAAGGAAGTGACGGGCCTACGCCCCGGCTCCTGCCTGCACACCCAAGGCGTGTCTTCCCAACTATCTGTTCTCGGCTCTGGTGCCAAGAGCAGGTTTAGCCACCTGCCTTGGGCTCCCTCGCCAGCTCGCTTTACAACAAGCCCACAGCAGCCCCTATCGCTGATGCCGTCCTGGTTGCTGGCTGCGTCTGTGCAGGTAAGAAACACAGCTATCACAAGATCAGAGATTGGACAGGTGACAACAGAGGTGGGGATGTGCAGATCGGACTGGGGACAGGGAACCGATAACGCCGATGACTGTGTCAAGCCGCATCCTCTTTCTTGCTTTGCTGCGAGCCTCGGAGATGCCCTAATGAGGGGACATCCGGACATCTGTGATGATCACAATCCCACTGGGTCCCCTTCTTCCTCCTCTTCTCCGCCCAACTGCTTTTCATCTCCCTGTTCACAGGAGGGGCGGCTCTCCCCCCTCATAATGTCACCTCACAGAGCTTGAAGCTGGGCACCTCCCCTGTGAAAGCTTGTGGGCAAGACATCTTCCTGAGCCTCTCTGTTTGTGGGGCAGTCAGGCCCGGGCTGAAGCTATTCCCTTCCAGGACTGCCCTTCAGATAGATCCCAGAGGGGGAGGGTTGAGGGCCACAGGCGGTGGCATGCTGATAAACGTGTAGCGATCAGCTCTGGAAGTGGGGAGAAGCCCTAATCTGCAGCGGCTGCCAATCGCCTTGGTATAAATACTCTCACCATCGTCAATTGCAAGCCACCCGTAGGAGACTCACCACCATCTAGAGAGGTTAACCCTTGGCTGTCATGAGCCTGGGACAGCTGACTCCAGAGCCCCTTGGGTAGAAAGCCCGGTCCAAGCCTCATGCCTCCCAAGTTACCTGCTTTTCAATATTAGGAGAAGGGAGAGACTGCTTCCTGGAAAATGGGCCTTTTTATTTAAAATGAAACAAAACAAAACAAAAACAAAACCTTAAGGACAATGCAAGACAGGCTGATTGACTGGGCTCCAGCCTCCCTGCTTCCCAAGGAATGATAAGCAAATAAACCCATAAAAAGATAAATAGCACTTTCCATAAATTCTCTAGCTCTCCAACTACAACTTACGAGCCTATCTCAAAGCTTTTCGCACTTGGCTTTAAAGTGGAGGAGAATCACCAGGGATGCCCGCTCGCAGAGGTAGGTGGCTCTGCAAATCCGCTCTCCGCAAAAGGCAGGGATGTTTGGCAAAGCAGCAGAATGGCAAATGCAAATACAAAACCAAGTGAATCCAGAACCCCAGAGCTAGTGTTTTGCTCAGTTTCTTCCCTCTCTCTCCCTTCTCAAGCCCCCCAAAGAGGAAAATTCAGCTGAGAGCATTATGGGTAATCAAAAGGAGACTAATCAAAACAGAAGACGCCAAGATTCTAATCTTATAATGAGCAGGGGTCACACTGACATTTCTGGGCTAAACCTGGAAAGTTGGGAAAATGGACAAGATTGGTCTTGACGGCTCTTGGTTCTGGCATCCAGGGCGTCAGGCAACATCTGCTTAATTGCTGGGACAGGTGAAGGGATGCTGCAGTCAGCTGCATTAGTCAGGTTAACCTTCCTTCCACCCGTCCGGTCAGCCAGCTGGCGAGTCATGCCAACATTCCTCTGAACAGTCCAAGGTCACCAATGACCTTCACGCTGTTAAACCCAATGGTCAATTTTCCAGCTTCATCTTACTTAACCTCTCAGCGGCATCTAATGGTTAATCACTCTCCCTTCCTTGACACACCTTGCTCTGGGACCCCGGGCTCTGCTGGTTTCTTCCTAGCTCACCCGCTCCTGCTCCTTTTCAAGGGCCTTTGCCAGATCCCCTTTCTCCTTCTGACCTCCAAATGTCGGAGGGCCCGGAGCTCGATCCACCGGCCTCCTCGCTTCTCTATCCGTATATACCTGGCCAGTATCATGGCTTTAAATACCATCCCTAAGCTGATGACTCCCACAGTTATAGCACCAGCCCTGACCTTGCTCTTGAATTCCAAACTCTTGGATGATTCATAGACATCTCAAATGTGACATGCCCCAAACTGAACTCCCAATTTGCTCCCACCCCCCACTTTCTCAACTACTTCCTGCCCATCTTCCTTCCAGCTCCGCAAGCTTACATCCCTGAATTACTCTTGACTTCTCTGCCTTCTCCTACCTCTTGTCCAATCCCCCAGTAAGTTTCTTTCTTTTTTTTTTTAAGACAGAGACAGGTAGGGGGTAGGGAGGGGCAGAAGGGGAGGGAGAGAAAGAATTAAGCAGCCTCCACATCCAGCACGGAGCCCAACGTGGGGCTCGATCTTTATGACCCTGAGATCACAACCTGAGCCAAAATCAAGAGCTGGACACTTAACCGACTGAGCTACCCAGGTGCCCCGAATCCACCAGTCGGTTCTGTTGGCTCTAGCTTTACCCTAGATCCCAAACCCCACCACTGTGCACCTGCTCCCTCCGGTTCCACCACCATCGCCTCTTGCCTGGATTGTGCCTCAGCCTCCTTATCTGTTGCCTGTTTCTGCTTTTCCTCCCGAGCATCTATTTTCAACACAACCTAAACATATACCATATCCCCCAACCCTCCTCTTCTCTAAACCTTCCACTGGCTTCCCACATCACTCAGAGGGAACCCAAACCTTCTCATGGCCTTGAAGGCTCCCAGTTTCCTCTGGCTTCATCTCTGCTCACATGTCCCCGGACACACTGGTCCAGCACCCTAGCCTCCTTCTCTTCTCGTGGCTCATCCCTCGGGTCTGTGTGGCTCAGTCTCTTACTTCCCTCGTACTCTCTCCAGTGTTGCTTTGCCAGAGCCCTTCCCCCAACCCCCCTTGGGAACCAGCTACCCGCATGACACTAAATCCCTTTTCCTGACTTTTTCTCCACAGCACTAGGCTACTTGATATTATTTTAGCCATTTGTCATCTTGTGTAACATTTGACACCCTTCTTTAGAATATAACCTTCATGAAGGCATCTTCATTATTCTATCCCTAACTGTTAGAACAACGCCAAGTGCACAGTAGGCGAGAGAGGAATGAATGGATGAATCTGTCCATCCATCCATCCATCCATCCATGTTATAATTTTCTTACTGGGAATCCATATAGGTGCGTGGGAGGTCCAGTGTATTAACTCTTCACATATGGAAGATGTCCAGACATCATCCTCTTTTGGGGGTCTTAGGCACTCCCTGAGAGCAGTAGGTACAACAACCACAAGTACGGTATGGACGTACACATACAGCATCTGGTCCCATCCATGGAAATTTCAATTTAGGCATGCAATGACTATTCCTCTACTGCGCTTGACAAAGCAATTGCACATTCATGATTCCGCTGACTACTTATAAGTGGACTGTACAATATGGCCCCTACTAGCCACATGTGACCTTTTAAATTCAAATTTGAATTCATTAAAATTAAATAAAATTTNCTACTTATAAGTGGACTGTACAATATGGCCCCTACTAGCCACATGTGACCTTTTAAATTCAAATTTGAATTCGTTAAAATTAAATAAAATTTAAAAATTCAGTGCCTGAGTCACATTAGCCATATTTCAAGTGCTTAATAGCCACATGTGGCTAGTGGCTGTCATACTGAACAGTGCAGACATAGAACCATTTTATCACTGTAGAAAGTTCTTTTGGATAGCGCGGTCATATAACCACCCTATGAAGTAATTTTTCCCTTTCTATAGACTGGAAAATAAACCCAGAGAGGTCCTACAACCAGCATGAAATGGAGGCTTGTCTTGAAGTCTGGTTTTCTGACTCCAAGTCCATTTTCCTTCCACAGCAGGGTGTTTTAAGAGCTGGGTCCCTGAAGGCTTGTGCCCTAATTCATTCAGCTTGCGATATGGCAATCAAGGCGTCTATCTGCAGGTGATGGCCTCCTGCCATGTTGTCTGTGCATTATTCATGCCCCTTTCCTCTGGCAACAGCAACCCCCTTTTCCCTGGCCACCTCTCTTTCCCCTACTCTCTGTTCATGAGCCTCAGGTGGGGTTGACCCCACTCTGATTCCAGGATGAGTGTGTGACTCAACTCTGGTTAATCAGACTACTGTCTCTCCCGCACTAAGCGAATGAGTGAAGTCAAAGAATTAATAAGGCTACACAGCATCATGAGACACACACACAAACACACACTGCTATTCATGTAGGTGGCTAGGTTCACTGCAGGTGATGTCACTGGTTCAAACTGGGGCCGTGGGAGACGATGCCCGAAAATGTCTTCCTTACTTCCTTGTCACAGGCCTGCTAATAATGATGGAGTGGCATGCCCTATCGAGATGGTCATTTGTGATTGATTCCAGTGCTGTAAAACACGAGACCAGAGCTATCTGTACAGTTCTCTCCAGTTCTCCTGCTCCAAGAGAAAGCAGGTCCTTCAGCCCCCTTGCCTCAGGGAGATTGGTGTATGAAAGGAAAGCAGGGCTTACTTGAAGGCACACTTCCCTCCTTAACTTTGTTCCTCAGACAGGAAGCTCGGAGGGAATTAGGCCAGGGAGGGGAAGAGGTGGTGCTTCCGGGGATGGAGATATGGAACATTCTAGAAGGAGGAGATTGGACAATTCTGCAAGCCTTAGAAGAAGAGGTCTGTAGGCCTGCTGATAGTGGGAACCTGTGTCTGGTCTCTACTGGCACGGTGACAAGGTGGGAGGGCTGAAGAGGGGAGTGGCCACATGTAGGCACCACAGATAGGGGTCGTGGGTCTGGACCCCGGACACTGGGGCTCCTAACATCACCAAAGAAACACACAGGCTCAGGAAAGAGTGCTGTCCACCTCTGGGGGTCAGGTGGGCCTGGACGAAGACCATTCTCTGGTCATCAGATGAACTTCCTGGATGACCGCGTGACCCCAGGCAGGTGTGGAGGGACTCAGTGATATGATGAGTTTTCATTTCTCACCGCTTCTGGTTGGCCTTGGTCAGAGTTCTTGCACATGTGGCTGTGGAGTAAGATTCACCAAGGGAGTAATGACACATGGATGTAACATATAACAGCATAATAACAACATGACACAGGACAACCACCACCGCACGGCCCTCAAGCAGCTACCCTGGGTTGAGAGCTGACTATACGACAACCCTTGTGCCAAGCTCACACCTCCCTCCAAAGTTAGCTCATTAGATGTCATAGCAACTCATGGGAGAGTCACCACAGTTAGAGCCCCATTACACAGATGAAGAAACCGAAGACCAGAGAAGTTAAGCAATTTGATGAAAGCCACATAGCAAGTTAGGAACAGAGCTGGGACCCAACCCACAAAACCTATCTTAGCTCCAAAGCCTATGGTCTTTGCTTTGGAGTAGAAGGGACTTAATTTTCCCGGAATCGAGCCCACGGACCCAACCGTCAGAGAATCTGCCCAGCAGGATCTGAGGAGCAAAGCCAAGAGTTTCCAGGCCAGGGCCAATCCTGCATAGATTCTGGGCTTTTCCACAGACATGAGACTCATGTCCTCTTCTCAGTGGGCAAGAATCTGAACTTGTGAGTTTTCTCACCCCTTTCTCACTCAGCCCTGGAGACTTTGGGACTAATGGCAAAGTAACGTGGGGGTGGGCGTTGGGTGTCCGTAGGAAGGAAATGGCAGAGCGCAGGGCATGGCACAGCCTGGCCCCCACCGCATGGAGCGAGGCTCTTAATAATGCTGGAATTTTCCAGCAGGTCTGCTCGCTAATTAAAGCTGCTCCTCACAGCCTCTGCAAAACGAAGGCGCCTCACCTGAAAGCCTGTAATTTGCCAACATGAAGGAGAACAGAAGCAAGAACTCAAACGTTCCCCCCAACCACGGCTTTGGGGTATCGATTAGCAAGACACAGAGGCAGGGCCTTGCTTCCGACCTCTGAAACCCAATCAAAATCAGTATTTCTCGCCTTGCAACGGAGAGGAGAAGTCCCTCTGCATACGGAGCTGGAAACAGTCCAGGGGCTGTGACATTTGCCAACCTCGCGACCATGTTCCGCTTCACTGAAAACGCCATCACAGGTGAAGATATAAAAATTATAGAACTCGTCAAAAGATATTGTAAAGCCCCAGCCACACGTCCTAATGACTCACGAAATGACTGGTCCCCAGCAGCAGCCTGTAATTAGAGCCGCGCTGTGCTGAATATACACACGTGGCCAGGAGCTGAGCTCCCACCGCGAGCCTGGAGTCAGCCCCCTGAGCTGTGTTCACACGGGGAAGGCCACGAAAGGTCGTGAGCTCACCCTGAGAGGTGAGGAAAGTAAGAGCAGAGCTGGGAAAAGCCTGAGACTGTCCAAAACGCAAGTGGTGATTTAAAGAAACAAATCGGAAGGGTCCATGTGGGCAGGAAGCGGGGATGCGTGGGAGGGCTTGCTGGAAGCTGGAATCCTAAAATGAGGCTTTGATCCCAAGCTGTGGCTGGAACAGGAGTCAGCAGCCACGCTTTGTCGAGATGGGCATTCTTGCTTACCAGAACGTTCCAAGATGCTAGCAGGGACTGGTGAAGGGGAACCTGGCTTCCGGTTCAGCATTTCACGGCCTCCAGCAACACCATGGGGCTCCTCGAGACGGAGTGGGAGGGAAAGAAGAACAAGGAAGAGAAGCTAAGCAGACCAGACACCCCCAAATTCAGTTTTCACTTCCTGGCCCCATTTCTGGAAGGATGTGCGGGAGTGAGGCCAGCAGCAGAGGAGTCCACTGGATCCCCCAAACTACTCAAGGCTTGTCTGGGTGTTCCCAGGTCACGGGACTCCAGGCTGCCTGGTTGAGAAGGGGCAATGGTTAGGTACTCACTTTGAGCAGTGCCCCCCCCCCCCCCCCCCCCCCCCCCGCCGCACGTGAGTAAGATGTCAGCCTCTGGGGTCCATCATCCTTGGTTGAAATCCCAGCTCTGTTCTGTGTGGTCTCGGGTGAGTTACTTCACTCTCTGAGCCTCAGTCTCCTCATCTATGAAATGGATCCATCCCAGGGAAAGTGTTGGAATAGTGCCTGGCACTCAGTGAGTGCCCAACAGATGTCACAGCAATTAATAATGGTGGTGAAGCCAGACATTTCTGGGAGGTGTCAGAATAGTTCCCCTCCAGTGGCCTTGGAGGAAGTTCTGGCTGTGCCTCTGTGAAGTCGCCCCCGTTCACTCCTGTCCTTCCTGCAGTGACACTGTGTCTCCATTTCCCCCTCTGCTTTCCTGAGGACAGTCCAGAACCTTCTACCCATCTCAGACTCAGCATGGCAAAGCAGAGGGCACAGAACCAGGCACAAGCCCACCTGGACCAGGGGCCACGCCAGTTGGCCTGCCTGCTGCTCACCCCCTGCTCCATGCTCTGGGGGTCTCCCAAGGCTCTGAGTGAGGCTGACCCAGAGGGCAGAGTCCTAGCTAAGGCACTGAGCAGGGTGATTGCTGTTACCATGAATGACAAATACTATCCCTGGGAGATGGAGGCTAGTGGCTCCCCCACTTTGCAGAGCAGGAAAAGGCACAGAAAAGTGAAAGAACATGTCACGCCTGTGGTCTAGGAAGTGGACAGATGCCCCCAGACCACAGTCACTCCACCATCAACACAGTGGCTGGAGTCAGTCCCGGAGGAATCAAATGCTCCGAGCTTTCTATTCTGGTCCCCTGGTCAAAGTCAAGTGCAGCTTTTGTCTTCTGTTTCCCTCTCAGCCCACTCACAGCCTTGGTACAGAATACATCTCCCTACCCAAGCGGATCTCACAAACCGACAGATCTTCAATGGAGAAGCGGAGGGAGGGAAGCCAAGGGTGGGCTCTGAGGCACGTTGCCACGTTCCGCTCATGGGGTCTAAACCTGGCTGGCTCCCCTGCCCCCAGAGGGCCCTGGCTCACCCATGCCAAGCACTGCAGCTGAGGAAGCCTGGAGGAAATGAGGCTGATCTTGGGATTCAAAAGAAGGGCATCGCAAGGTCAAAAGTCCACCTCTGTGGGGCTGGGGGAGCGGCCTTCCTCACTCAGCTTCCGGCTTCTGTTCTGTCTTTTCAAATCCAAGTGTATACCATGGTAATAATGGAATTCTCTAGTGCACCAAACACAAGAGTTCTCCAGAGACGAGGGTCTCCCTGTAAGGAGCTCAGTGATTAGAACCTTGGACATGTCAGGAGGTGCACAGAGCCAGGCCAGAGGACTTCAGAGGGCCGAAAAGACCCTCTGACTTCTCTGGGCTTAGCAATTTTCAGATTAAGCATTTTCTATTTGTCAACTCAGTGCCAGGCTTGAGGGAGAAAGGGATGAAAAGGTGAGCCTAAATCTTACCCCCAGGAGCTCATGGGGTGGGGGCGGGGGCATTAGCCCCATTTCAGGGAAATGAGGACGCTTCCTTTCTGATCACCCGTTCGTTATCTACTCATCTATGAGCAAAGTCCTTGCAAGAGAGACGTGCAGGAGGTCCAGAGCACTTACGACACAGGGGCCCCATCCTGTGCAGGTGACATGGGTCATTCACCAGGATTTTCAACTGACCAGTGAGCCAGGTCTTGAGGCCTTTAGTTGAATGGGACCACAGGTGCCTTCGGTGGCAAAGTCAGAGAGGGTAGCTGCTGTCTCGTCCCCCACGGTGGAGGTGGTGTCAAGAGAAGCTCACAGCATAGCTAGTAGCGGCCAGGAATGTACCACCGCACAGAATCCTCTCCAGGTCCTCCTGAATGCCAGGGACAACGCCAGGCCCCAAGGACAGGCCAGTGGACAAGACCCACAGTGGTGGTGCCTTCCCCAAACCCACCATCTGGGGGTGAGGACAGACATGGACACCCAGTGTCATCGTGTGGACTTCCTCCCTGTATGTCTTTACATGGTCTTATAAGGACACCAGATTTGGGAACAGGGCTCACCTTCATCCAATAGGACCTCACCTTGACTAGTTCCATCCACAAAGATCAAATGTCCAAATAAGGTCACATGCTGAGATTCCAGGTGGACATGAATTGGGGGGGAGCATTTTTCCACCTAGAACAGTCTGGAGTGCAAGGGGCAGGGGGGCTTGTATGGGATTGCACGTTCGGAGGGGGGCGGCCGGCCATCTCTCTGGCTTGGGGCTCCCTGCAAGAAGTCTGCTGGTTGCGATTTCAAGCTCCCGCAGTGGGGGACGGCTACCTCAGCAGCAGATGGCAGAGAGGGGGGCGGGGGAACCAGGAGAAGCCAGGGTGCAAAGATCTTGTTTTAAAATACACCAAATCAGGAAGATCTGTCATCCCTGGTAAGCAGATGCATTGTAGATTCTATTAAAAGCACAAACGAACTTTAGAAGACAGGTCCTAATAAGCAATTCTAATTATCATCTTCATTAGCTACTCCAGTCCCAGGGCGATCTATTTTCATACTGGGAAGGCGCTGCATCCACGTTTGTCTGGAAAAGTCTGTTCCTCCGGCATCTTCAGACACGGTGTTGGGTTGGAGAAAGGTGTCCCTGACCTTGGCACCCAGGAGCTCGGCCTTCCGTGTTGACCAGCTTCCCATTGTGTTGACAATGGGTTGTGTCAATCCACTTTGGAGGAGAAAGATCCCATGAAGAAAGGGCCCCTGGGGTTTGCCACTTAATCTGACCAGTAATATGTCTGATGTGCCTCGCAGGGTGCGGGGGGACAGCCAGTCACAATCTGTACTGAGCATTCACATGGCTGGGCCCTGGTGGGAGCCTTTTTTTTTTTTCTAAAGATNGGGGGACAGCCAGTCACAATCTGTACTGAGCATTCACATGGCTGGGCCCTGGTGGGAGCCTTTTTTTTTTTTTTCAAGATTTTTATTTATTTATTTCACAGAGAGACAGCCAGCGAGAGAGGGAACACAAGCAGGGGGAGTGGGAGAGGAAGAAGCAGGCTCCCAGTGGAGAAGCCTGATGCGGGGCTCGATCCCAGAACGTTGGGATCATGCCCTGAGCCGGAGGCAGATGCTTAACGACTGAGCCACTCAGGCACCCCTGGTCGGAGCCTTTTACATGGAGTAACTCATCTGCCTCCCAGAACACGACGACCGCCTCCTGCATTGGGTAATATTATTATCCCATTTCACACACGGGAAGATGGAGGTCGAGGGAGGGAAGGAGGCAGCCAGAAAGCAAAGCAGTGGCTATACGGTCCTCGGCGACCTGAACTCGGAGCCCAATCTCTGAGTGCAATGCTGCGCCACCTGCTGAATGTGGNATCATGCCCTGAGCCGGAGGCAGATGCTTAACGACTGAGCCACTCAGGCACCCCTGGTCGGAGCCTTTTACACGGAGTAACTCATCTGCCTCCCAGAACACGACGACCGCCTCCTGCATTTGGGTAATATTATTATCCCATTTCACACACGGGAAGATGGAGGTCGAGGGAGGGAAGGAGGCAGCCAGAAAGCAAAGCAGTGGCTATACGGTCCTCGGCGACCTGAACTCGGAGCCCAATCTCTGAGTGCAATGCTGCGCCACCTGCTGAATGTGGCCAGACGCTGTGGGGGGATGGGGGCGGGTAAGAAACACGATCACCTGCTACCCGACTTCTGCCCCCATTTCCGCTTCAGGGTTTAGGCTGTGCCCTTGATACCCCCTTAGCAAGTCCTCTTTGGGAGCCATTGTTGAGACAGTCCCGTGACGATGTATTTTCAGCCTTTCTCGCTTCTCAGTCGGGACTCACTCCTGGCCTTGAACAGCTGTCCTGTAAAAGAAGAGGTCAGCTCGCCTGGCACTTCCGTGAAGCCCCGAGCTCGTTGGTGGGGGTGGAGCCCCCCCTGCGCTGAGCATCCTGGAAAAAGAAGAGTCTGGTCTTCCTGAGTCTGGCCCACGCCTGACTCGTGGCGGCCGCTCGATAAGTGCCTCCTCGCTGGACGGAAGAATGAGAGCGTGAGCGCAAGGGCTGCTGGCAGGCCCCGGGCTGTCCGTCAGCTGCGCCCCCAGCCGGGTTGCACCATTTCCTGCTCCGGACACACCAGTGCTCTGCAGCTCCGTGCCTCTGCCGGTTCCGTCTATTTGCCCGGAACGCCTGTGTCCTACTCCTACTCAGACACTCCTCCTTCAAGGACCAGTTCAAGCTGACCCCTTATTTTCCCCAAATTCCTCCTGACATGAACCAGTGCCAGTCAGGGTTCATTATTACCATGGTATACACTTGGATTTGAAAAGACAGAACAGAAGCCGGAAGCTGAGTGAGGGGGGCCGCTCCCCCAACCCCACAGAGGTGGACTTTTGACCTTGTGATGCCCTTCTTTTGAATCCCAAGGTCCTGTTCACCGGAAGTCTGGGAAAATTAAATAAAATTGGAGCTTTCCATCTCCAGCTGAGTGGAAGACAGGCAAGGCTATCCACCGGGCCTTGCTCTCCACTTCTGGTCCAAGCTGTCTGTGAAACACAGACACACCTGTTTTCTGGAACACTCCAGGTGAGGGCAGAGGTTTCATCAAGCACAGCTTGCCCCTCAACACTGCAGAGCGCCAGGGTCCCGCTGAGGGGCAGGGTGTCTGCTGCTGGGGGGGTGGGCTCATGCCACACCGAGGGACAAATCTCTGCCTGGCGTTTTTGGAGCACTCACAGTGCTAAGTTACCCCTCTATATGTTCACCGGGTGATGCCTTTGGCTGGCCATCAGCTTCACCTCCACAGCAAACGTGCAGGGATAAACCACACTCTGGGTGTGCGCGGTTCCAGGATGGACCGAGCCTCCTCGAAGCTGGCACTTTCACTGGACGGTTGCAAAAAAAGGGATACAAAGGCTCAGCTACAGAAAATGTCTTTTCCTGGCACACATGGGACCACGGGAGCAACACCCCCCCACCAAGACCAAATCCCAGCTTTGTCCCTTCCTAGCTGTGCAGATAACTGCACCTCTCTTCCTCCTCTGTGAAACGGGTACAACACAGAACTTGTCTTGGCGCTATCGTGAAGATGAAAGGACACGCTGGATAGAGGGGCCATAATTCGAATAACTAGTCACCAGGTACAGCCCGTGCACTGTGCCAGTGATCCATAACCGGTGACACCAGCCCTGTGTCCTGGTTTGCAATGCTGAGTACTGTCCTGGAATATATGTAAAGAGCTCTGATGGTGTCAGGATTTCGTGCAGCCTGGAATCAGTGGTGGCCCCTACGATGACCACTGCTGTGTTTTCACAAAGTGCTCTGGTCACCATCTGTCAGGAAGCCCGCTCATGTCCTAGGTATGCTCGGGGATGCAGATTTAAAAAATGGGTTTAAATCATTGTCAGCCCTGGCTGATTTTCACTGTATCCGGTAGGGAGGCTCCCTGACGTGACTACTCTCTCTTCGTCCCTGGGCTGGGGGTTTGGGAGGCGCCGCGGACAAAAATCAATCCGAAGCAATTAAACTCCTACTCGGCCTGATCGGAACAGAGCACTGATCGGAATGGGAAACTCTCCTGGTCCTCCGCCCCCGCCCCACCCCCACCCCCTCCCAGAGAGCCAGGTGCCTCTTCCCAGGTCTAACACCCCAGGGCAAGACGCCGGAAATTGCTCCGTGCAGAGGACCTTCTGCAGGCAGACCACCACGAGGTTATTATTCGCTGCCTCTTCTGGGTCCCCGGACACTCGGTTCCTACATTTATTACAGCAATTGTCAAGTTGCATTTTAATTATGATTTCAGATCTGTGTTATGTTCACTCTATTGTTAGATCCTTGAGAGGAGGCCCTGTTTCTTGTTCAAGTTTATAACCTGCTTCCTTCACAGCCCACTCTGTAGATGCCAGTGCCAGTCAGGGTTCTCCATTACGAATGACAGATAATTCAATCAAACCCGTTTAAATAAAAAGGAAATTATTGGCTCACATAACTGGAAAGAGCAGGGATAGTTCTCCACTCAGATACAGGTTTGCCAAGGAGCTCAAATGATACCACTCTTCAGCCTTTCTCTCAGCATTCCTGGTTCCTCTCGCTGGGCTGGTTCCCTGCTCAGATGGGCTCTCTTCCTCCTGGCGGCAAGATGGCTGCCAGCAGCTCCAGCCTCATCTTCTCCCTTGCTCAAGTGCACATGGGTAAGCAGGCATCTCTTGCCCAATGATCTCACTGAAAGCCTCATTGCGCATCTCTAGCTCTGACTGGGTCAGGTCCCCACCCTGGAACCAAGCCGTGTGGTCTGGAGCCTGCCATGTTCAGGACTGGTGTGAACCGCACCTGAACTAAACGGATGAAGAGTGGGGTGATTCCTTGGAAGAGGGTCAGAGTAGCAGGTGGTGAGTGGACAGAACACGGCCAAGGTCTACTTCAGCACTCAAGGAAGTAACAAACAGTAGGGAGGAAACTGGATCTTCTATCAGAATTCCAATGGCTCAGGGACAATAATACCTCACTGCTATTCTTTCCGCTCCTTTCATTATTGCAGGACAGGAATTCCGTCTTCAGTTGCTCTCCTTCCATTCCTTCTGGTAGGAAAGGCCATGCAAGTCACGGAGAACTGAGTGAAGGCAAAACAACCCTCTTAGCAACCTGAATCTGATAAAAAGTAATAGTGTTCATGACCAGCCCCAGTGCCGATGCAGACCGATGCTTCATTAACTAGATCCAGCTCCTTCCAATAATTTATTTTAGGTCGACTGAAAAAATACTTTATGGTTTCAGCTGACAAACTTTGTTTCGCTTAGCTGTATTCTGAAGACACAATTAACAAACTCGATTTGACATACGTGTGTGTTGAGCACAAAGTGTGTGTCTGCATGTGTGTAGTTAGACGTGTGGATACTAAGCAGGAAACACCTGTTTTCTTTCAAATGCCCATGGATATTTACAAAAACTGGCTATACATTGGACCACAAAGAAAACCTTAATAAATCCTGGAGGAGAGTCTATGGGCCTCTCTCCATGACCACAACGCCAGAAAGAAGAGGAAACATCTTACTTAAAAAGGCATATCCAGCTACATCTGCACCGTACCTGTGGAAGAGATAGACGGTCTTGGTCTCTCCATTGAGGGTCTCTGGGTCCAGGGAGCAGAGGTTCTGCTCTCATTTGCAACGGCTACTGAGGACACCACTGTGCTCTCCCTAACCTAACCTCGCCCAGAAGGCCTGGATTCTGTGCCAGGGACGTGATGACTGGGGTGGGGAAAATCCAGGCAAGGCCTTGAGGCAGAATGGTCCCGCCACCACATCCTACTCACTTTCACTTGTTGATGTTTGATGGTTGATACAAGAGGTCTAAGGAGATACGGTGGGGACAGAAGGAGAAATAGCCGGAAAGCTTCAGACACACAGAAAAGCCTAGAAGGACAAAATAATCCTGCCCTCTTTATGAGTTCAAGCAACTGATCATGGCTATGATAGAGAAAAGACATTGGCAGATAACGGCTTTTGATATCAGCCTATCCTGATGGTCTTAACATACCAGAAGGACATTCTAATTAGATTCAGAGTAGGTGAGCGATGATCAGATCTGGGATCAGATCAGGGTTTAATTAAGCAGTGAATGAAAGAAGTTAAAGATTAAAGAGTTCTACACCTCTCCTCCACATTTCTCAAAGGATTTGAGGTGGATTTTCAAAAATGCATACGGTCATATAGATAGTGGTTCAGAGCCCAGACTTGAGAAGAAAAAAGCGTTAGATTCACATCCCAGCTCTGTGTGGTCTTGGGCAAGTCCTCTATCTCTGCTTTCTCACCTGTAGAACGGGAATCATAATAGCTTCTGTGTCTCACGGGCTTGTCAGGAGACAAAATGGGCTACCGCACGAAGAGTGCCTGGTGCAAACCCTGCTCTGAACAGTTACTGGAGCTGAGCTGGAAATCTGCCTCCGAACACCAGAGTGACCACAGCCAAGAAGGAAGCATCATTAGCTATAGGATTCGGCATCCATAAGCTCAAACTAAACCAGTTACTTAGAATTACAGTTCTTATTACATTGCCTTGAGAAAGACTTAAGAAAATTTTATCTCATGGATCTTCACAGGACGTGCCAGATGAATGTCTGCAATGATATCTTTCCAGCAAATTCACTGGTGGGTTCCAGAGGCTGTTCCACGAAGGCCTCTCAGTGCAAGCCAATGGGATGAGGAGGCAAATATAGGTTTCTGGGTATCTTTCAATCGTTCTCTAAATTTGTACCTTCCTCAAGTATGTTGTCTTCAATTCTAGTTAATATTGCCAATACTTACTTGTTTCCATGGAGATCTGTTTTTAAGGGAGAAGCAGAACTCAAAGGAAATGTTGTACATGAATGTTCCCACTAGTACTACTCACAATGGCTAAAGTGTGGAAAAAATGTCCAAATGTCCATCAGCGAATGAACGGATAAACAAAATGCGATATACCCACGTAATGCAATATTATTCTGTCATAAAAAAGGAATTGAGCCCTGACACATGCTAATGTGGATAAACCTTGAAAACGTAATGCTGAGTAAAAGAAGCCAGTCACAAAAGACCAATACTGTATGATTCCGTTTAAGTGAAATTTCCAGAACAGGCAAATCTACAGAGATAGAAAGTAGAGCAGTGGTTGCCTAGGGCCTCCCACTTAAATAGGGTGGCTTTTATGGTATGCGAATTATATCTCAATAAAATGATTACAACAAGAAAAAAAAAGTGGGCCAGCCCTGCTGTCAGCCACACGTTCAGCGACTCTAAACTGAAACATCTGGGATGGCTTCTCCCAGAGGACTAGCAAAAGAGCCTGAAGGGAAATCAAGTGACAAAACATTTCAAAAGTTTTTGTTGGCAGAGAGTCACCGACATGCTAATGAGTCCGTGGGCATCCTCAAGATTGCAAAAAGAGCTGGACCCCAGAGTACCTAAGGGTCCCCCTTCCAAATCACATTCACCCCAGCTTTTAGAGTCCCACAAGCCATGGTTCTGTCTGCAGGATTATGGATGTCAGAATTGCTTCTTGGGGTCTGGTCCTTTGTGGAGATGTCTCGTGCATTGCCACGGTGCTCGCCCATTTGACATTTAATACTGGTAATATGAATAGCAGTGACCCAGAGGTCAGACACTGTGCGGACAGCCTGACATTCATGGTCTCGTTTTATCCTCCTGATACCCTCTGAAGGGGGCAGTGCTGCTCCCATTTTGCAAAGAAGATACGCGCGTCTCAGAGAAGTCACCTGACCTGTGCCATCTCTTGACCCAAGCTCATGGGACTCTTGAACCTGTGCTCTTTCCCTTCATGTCTGCTTGGCCCTCTTCTCTCTCTTGACTTCTAACCCAAATCTCTCCTGTGCATTGAAGCCCATTTCCCCCCTGTTCTGAGTACAAATTGGTGTCCTCTGCAGAGAGCCCGGCGTGTGGCCGAAGGTAGTTTCCGAAGTCTCTGATAGCCTTCTCGGCTTAATGAAGCAACTCCCGTTCCCTCGGCTCCCAAGGAGAAGCACTGAATGAGAGGAACAAATTCGAACTGCTACTGAATTGTAAAAATCTCTGACGGAGGCTGCAACAGCCCAACAACTCACAGATGCTCGTATTCCTCCCAGAAGAATGGGCACAATGATTCTTGTCATTATGAGAATAATCAAAGATTTAAGAAACAGGAAAAGTACGAGTTCCTCAGAGACTGGCATCTATAGAAGCGGGGAATGTGTACTCTTCCCATTTATTTAGTGAATGCACGTGGGGAGAGTTCTTCCCGGCCACCCTTTCCCCTCTCTGCACCCCTCCTCAGTTTGCAAGGCCATTATCCCTACAAGAGCCAAGAGCCACAGTGTCACGGAACACCTCAGTGGTGTCTATCTGCATCCGATTTTATAGCGCAGACCCTTGCGATAACTACTACATAACTTAAACCCAAGCCCCAAGGATGGAAGTCATATCGTTGCCAAGCTGCCATATCCCAGCGGTGCATCGCAATTACCAATGCGCTCCTTGTCAGTAACGTAAGTAGTAAACGTACCATCGTTTCGGCGGCTTATTGAAAAATCAATCCCTCAACTGAACTGCTTTGACAAGCAGCAATGGAAGCAGCCTCTCCCTCTTTTCAAAGGGGGGAAACATGCTTCCTCCTCTCTTTACTCCGGAAACTTCTATTCCAATTGCACAGGCAAGCTGGTGGCTTAGTGCAGTGGGCGAGACCTCAGCAATGGTTCTGAATTCTAATGCTGCCATTCACCACGTGCACTTGGGCAAGCTTGGCTGGGCGTCAGGATTTCCCTGTGGAAAGCAGGATCATTCCTTCTTTGCCGGGTGGTACAAAGTGCCCAGCATGTCAGTGCTGCTCCAAGGTGAGCTCGTTTCCTTCTGGGCTGCAGGACAGCCACCAGATTTGTGTTCCAGGCTGAGGCCATGGCCAAGGAAGACCCTATGGCATCTCCCCCAGGTCACGGGCACTGGCCTCGTTGACCAGAATGCCACAAGATCATGCCAGCACTCCATCTCAAGGTGAGATACACCTGGTCACTTGGGCAGCGAAGTGGCAGATGAATCAGATGAGAATCACAGACTTCTTGGGGGGAGTTTTGTGCGTGTGGAGGGAGGTGCTGGGCAGAGCGGGGGTTGTTGACAAAAATCAAAAAGGACAGCCATTTAGCCTTTAGGCGAGGTGCACATTCATTTAGAAACTCTCCTTATCAGCGGGGCTGGGAAAGGATAATTCCGCCCAGAACAATAGGCAACAGATAAAAATAACTAGTGTAGCAGGGAGACAGATATGAAGACGAGGGACTAGAGACAGGAACTGTTCTATTCTAAAAGTCATCATCAGTTAGCGGGTTGGAAACAGGCTGTTAATGGCCCTGGTACATTCTTGAGTCACATTTCCTAGACCCCTGATCGCAAGGCTAATTTAAAAACAACAATCGCCTTCCCAACGCCCACCTTCTCCATGCTTCTGAGCTCTGCTCCCAGAATCACTGCACCTGTGTGTCGTTCCGGCCTGCTTCCATGACCAGGTGAGTTTCAGCCCACAGAACCATCTAGAGTTACTGAAAGTCTACCTCCTGAGAACACTGGCTGGACCCCAACAAGCTCAGAAAAACCCAAGTGACTGAGAAGTATGCCTCTCCCATCCTGAACTGGACCTCACATTTAATGGATAAGATCCTTCCCTTTCTCCACCCCACTCTCCTCCCCTCCCCTCCCCCTTCCACAACTAGGAGAGGTAAGTCATTACTACAAGGAAAACCCCAACATGCAAGAGTCTTCCACAAAGCACGAGGGACACTGTCTTTATGCAACACGGTAGCCAACTAGTCAACATGTAGGCTCAATAAAGATTTGTTGGGCAGATCCCTTTCCCTCTCTCTGCCTTAGTCTCTGCATCTGTAAAATGGGGAGGGCTCAGTCACAAAGGACTAGGTAGTGCCCTTGGGGAGCAACTCAGGGGGTTCTCATAGAAGTGAGACCATGGCCTGAGTCTTCTGGCGGTCCTCCAGGCAAGCTGGTAAGGGGGCATCTGCGTGCAATTCAGGGGGGGCCAGGTTAGCTGTCCCCACCTGAGATTCTGCAGCTTCTCTGGGACTCAAATCCAAGCCAGCCTGGTCCAGAAGCACACCCCTGTCCCCCAAATCAGGCTGCCTCCACTCTTCCTCTGATCTTCGTTCCTTGGCCACGGTGGCCCACGGACCACGGTCCCCATCCGCTGTGGTGTCTCAGCTCCAGTGGGAACTTGTGAAGTGGGTAGGGAACTCATAGCTGGCCCCAGTCTATGCCAAGTGGCTCCAGGCCAGGCCCCCATGCTTCCTTGAGCAGCTGCTTCTGGGTCAGCGGCAGGATGGGATGGGACTGGGGCCAGGAGATAGGGATGGGACTGGGGCCAGGAGATAGGATTGGAGCCCAGGACTGCCACCAGGTCAGCTGAACACACACCCTTTGTGGCCTCAGCGGCTCCTGCGCTATGCTAGTTTGCCCTGTGTCGCCTCTGTGCCTTCTCATGGTCACTGCCGCACACAGTCATTGTAGCCATCACTCCACTGACGCCCCACCTCCCACCAAACTGCAGGTCCCCGAGGATGGGACAAAGTCTGGCTCACCTTGGAATCCTCTGGACCGAAGCAGGACATACAAGTCCTCCAGAAGAGCTTGTTAAATGAGTGAAGAATGTGGCTGGACTCTGGAGCAAGCCAGATGAATTCACATCCCAGCTCTGCCCATTTCCTAGCTCTGTGGTTTTCTGACCCTCGGGTTCCTCACCCGGAAAACTAATGCAAAATCTGGCTCAGTGTTTCTTAAGCTTCAGTGAGCACGGGAATCACCTGGGGATCTGCTTACAATGCAGGTTTGGATTCAGCAGTTCTGGGAAGGGCCTGGGATTCTGCATTTCTAACAAGTTCCTGGCAATGCTGATGCTGCCGGTCCGTGGACCACACTTGGAGTAGCAAGGGGCTGAGCTCGCTTATACATAAAGACGTCTGCAGTCTGGCACACAGGGATGCTCAGTAGAAGGTTAACTCTTATAATCCTATTACAGGGGCAGAAAGAGTGATGTTTCTGATCACAGAAGTTGCAGTCCACACCCCTGAGTCCCTGGGCCCCATTTCAAAACACTTTTCTGTACCCACATTCATTATCTCCTGCCAGTGGCATGAACTCTGGGCCAATGTTCCCAGAGAGACCATCTGGCTCTTTGGAAACGTGCCCAATACTGGCGATCCTGGCATGGGTAGATGCTGGAAACGCTGACCAAGCCTAGACATGGGGGCACCTTGTGTGTGGGCCAGCAGGGAGAGGGGATGGGGCTTAGAGTTGGGAATGGGGCTTCAGATTGGAGAACCTCATGGAGCTGCTGCCCCCCGGGCAGGACCCCGGCTCTGACTCCTACCCCTTTCATAGGGCTTCTAGCATCCTCTGATCACCAGGTGGCTGATTTGGGCAGCTGGACACCCCCATGCAAGATAAGCTGGGCTACAGCACAGATAGGTGCTGTGCCCACACCCACCTGGCCTCAGCGCAGCTCCCAGAGCTATCTGGGCCCCACTCGTTCCCCAAGTTCCCAGGAAAGCCAAGCCCTCAAACAGGGACACCTGGAGCTCTCCGGATGCAGGCCCAGGGGGATAGCCCCAGGGTGGAGGGAGGGAAGGATAGGGATGCAGACAAAGGGAAGGAGAGATAGGGAGACCTCCATATAGCCCCACAGGAAGATATGCCCCCAAGGCAACTGTCCCACAGGAGGAACTAACATTTCTTGAGCACGTATATATGTCGGTGTTGTTCTCCCTGCTTTCTAGCTCACTGAGATAGGCCTTGTTCCCCCACTTCCCAGCTAAGAATACTGAGGTGCAGAGACGCTAAGTCAATGCCAGGTGGTAGGGGGAAGAGCCAGGATTCAAGCCTCAGCAAGGTGAGCCTGAAGGCCTAGCTCCTGGCTCTCACCGGGGTTTGAGGCCCCTGCCTGAAAACCCAAATGAGCCTCTGCGGAGAGGTGCCTTCATTCCCGTCGTGCACCCCCTCGTCAGCTCCACCTGCTCCCTGCGCAGCTACAGCCGCACCCCTCCTTCAGGCCCCAGCGCCAGGCGAAGCTTGGCCTCTGGAGTGCTGGGACAGGGTCAGAGGAGTTAAGGAGATTCTGCTCCAGGGGCTGTGCCACGAGCAGGGACAGAGGGTGGCTGGCAGCAAGGGCATGAGGGGAACCACTGCTTGCCATGGAAGAAGAGAGTCCCTAGCTGTGAGGCGTGTGTGATGGGCCTGGGGCATGCTGGCTTTAAGGACATTATCTCACCAGCTGGTGTCCTGGGCAGCATTCCCCTGGTGATAGGAAGGTGATGGAGCAGGGACCCACCCACAGGCAGCTCCATCGTGATGTTCTTAGAAGGGCAGAGACACCTCCTGGGAGGGGAGAAATGAGCTGTGGACCAGAGGGGATTCTAGTCATCAAGGACCGACTCAGTCATCAGTAAAAGGGCCAACTCCACAAAGACCCAGTCAGTCCAGCTTGGTGAACACGTATCGTGGTGGGTGCTGGGGCCTTCGAAGAGGAACGAGACACAGCCCCGATGCTCAAGGAGTTTATCATGGCTAATGCGAGTGCACATGGGAGTGGTTTGACCGTGAGGTGGAGGGTGGCTGGGGTCACGCTTTTGGGGGCAGGTTGCCTGGGCTTAGATTCTAGATCCACTTACTAGCTGCATAACCGGGCAAGGGACTTAAATTCTCTAAGTTTCAGTCTTCCCATCTGAAAAATGGGGATGATTTTAGCAGCCCCTGCCTCCCTGGGTTGGGGTGAGGATTTAAGGGAATACAGCCTGTCCACTAAAACTGTCTCATCCGTGGTTGGTCAGTAAGGGAGTGGGGACATCGCGTTGGTTTAGGGGTGATCTTCCCTGTTTCAAAGCCATCGGGGCAAGCTTTCTTAAAGTTTATAGAGGAAGCCTTAGCAGGAAATGAAGATCTTCACCAAAAAAAGTAGAAAATCTACCCACGTGCCTTTTTTTATGGCAAGCACTGACTGCTTTCGAGGCTACAAGAACTGCCCGTTCCCCGCTCTCTTACGCTATTTGGGGGAGCTGTGAGTGAAATGGAAAAGCTTGAAGACGCCTGTCTCTGTATGAAAGCGATGGACGAATGGTAAAGACAACAGCCTGGATCCGATTTTTAATTTTGATAAAAAAGGTCTCTATCAGAAGCAAATGCCTTCTGGGAATCAACATCTCGAATGAGAAAGCTCGAGCGTTAAATGTGTCTTTTAATGATCCACAGAAATGACCCACGGGGAAGCTGGGTGCACATTCAATGGTGCTGGTGTTCTCCTTTTCTCTTCTTAAGATTTTGTTTATTTATTTTAGAAAGAGAGAGAGAGAGAGCGGGGGTTGGGGGGACAGGGAGGAGGAGGAGAGGGAGAGGGACAAGCAGACACCGTACTGAGTAGGGAGCCTGACACGGGGTTCGATGCCAGGACCCTGCGATCATGATCCGAGCTGAAACCACTAATCAGACACTCCACTGACTGAGCCCCCAGGCGCCCCCGTGCTGTTCTTCTTCTGTGAACCTCGATTGCTTCTCAGTGTGCTCTAGGCACGAAGTTTCCAGGCTTTGGAGCCGTCCCCCCACCCTATTCCCGTTAGCCCCGCAGCTTTCGGTGCAGGGTTTTCTAGGACGAGGGGTTTCCAGGAACACATGAACGACAGAACACTAGAAGTGTCTGTGTTAATGTGTGTAGTGAGCTCAGCACAGTGCCGGGTCCATGGTCAATGCTCAATTCATGTCAGGTGCTACTATTATTGTAATGCTCTACTGTCTTGATGACATTGATGATTAGAGTTCACGACAGACAGAGTCATACACACTCAAAGGAGGGGCGGGAGACCTGGGCTCTAACTCCAGGGTGGTCAATGACCCCGAGACCCTGGTCACTGCTTCTTGCAAGTCAGCAAGCACCACAGGACACCTGCGGGCAACTTGAACTGAGTGAAACCTGGCCCTGGGGGCGAAGGAATAGCTCCGCTCTGCCTGGCCGAACACGAGGAGCCCGGCTGCCCCAACCGCAGCTCGCTGGGCTGTGAAATAAGGGCAGAGACTGGTGACCCCCCAGGGCCCCTGACCTCTTTGATCCCCAGTGACCTCTCCTGACCCTGTCCCCACTTCCCTTCTCCAGGCCCATGTGGGTCTCTCGCGGCCTGTCCAACTCTCCTCAGCATTTGTGTCCAAGGTGTTCCTGCGACCCGCAGCCCAGATGTCTCTGGCCACCTCTGGCTCGGTGCAGCCCACGGAAGATGCGCGGGCACCCTGTGTGCGCACAGCCCTTGATGAGGTGCCAGGCCGGCGAGATGATGTATAGTGCGCGGGATGGATGGTGACGTTTTAATCACTCACACGGAGAGCGGGCAGCTGCCTAATGGAACTGTCGTTCTCACTGACAGTCGACATCTGTAGCTTCAGACTCCAAGACTGGATGTCCGTGCTTCCCCCTCCCCCGGGTGCCCCTTGCGGAACTCCAAAACCAGGGCTCGGCGCACCCCCACCACGCACCCATCTGCAGGGCAAGCTAGCGCTCTCCTGGACCCGGAGGCGTCTCTGGTCAGCCATCATGCCCCCTACGTGCCAGGGTCCCAGTGTGCCCATCCTGTCCTTGATGTGGGCACATGCTCCCCATTTCACAGATGAGGAGACCGAAACTGAGAGGAAAGAAGTCAGGCTCAGAGCAAATCAGGGGCAGAGAACCAGGAACTCTTTGTTCCCGCTGCTTTCTCTCCCTGGGTCATCCCCAAGGTCTGAGCTTGGTGACGTTGTCTTGGGGGAAGGAGAAGATGGTCAGAGGAAGGCAGAGAAAGAGAAAAGACTAGAGAGGAGGGCTGGGAGGCCGAGGAGGGCAAGAGTCAGGAAGGCACATGCCCTGGGTGGATGGCAGCCCAGGCCGAATGCTCCGACTTGCACTTGTCCGTTACGTGTCTGTAACATTCATTTATCCACCCAGCAAATATTTATGAAGCACCTGCTATGTACCAGGCACTGTTCTAGGCTGGGGAAGGCTGATGAGCTGGAGGAAGTCCTTCCTCACTCCCAGGGACAGACATACACATTCCTCTGGGAACCGAAGGCTCGGACTGGAATGTGGGTGTGGGAGTTGAAAGAGCTGGCCCTTCGCATGCCTGGGACCCTCTTCTGTTACAGGCCAGAAATCAACTCCAACGAGCAAACTAAGATGGCTGTGGGCAAAGCCAGGTAAATGCAGCCCCCAAGGAGGGGGTTCCTCCCCGGGCCTCGGCTGGAGCCACAGCCACCCTGAGCTCCTGGCCACCCAGGGCTGATTGATAACAGAACGTCAGAAGCCCTTAGCGGGCCAGCAGCTGGCTCCGTGATGCCTGTGAGATCAGTGTGCGGCATAAATCCGACAGCTCAAATTCTGGAATTGCATAAGCTTTTAAACAGATTGCCAGCATATCTTTTATTTTTATTGTGCTAGAAACACAAACGAAAACAGCAATGATTTGTCCCTCAATAAACAAAGGCAGTAAAAGAAAGGAGGAGAAAAAATCACCATCCACTTTATATTTCCTGAGCCTACTTCTCACCATGATATAGAACAGGTTATAAAAAGCCCACTTAGAGGGGGCTGCACGTTCCTGCTGCTGTATCAAGCAAGAAAGGGACAGCAAGAGGCCAGAAGGGGTCGCCCGGCTCTCTCCCTGGCAGCGGCTGTGCTCAGACAGACCTGGTTTTGGATGAGAGTCTGCTGCTCGCTGGCTGTGTGACCTTAAGTCAGTCACTTAACCTCTCTGAGCTGCAGTCCCCTCCCTGTGTGGGGACAATGAAGTTAATAGAGGTAGAATTGCTTAGCTTAGTGTCTGGCACTTAGAGGACACTCAGTAAATTCAATGGTTACCACCTCTGCAGACAATGTCATTGTTAGTGACAAAATGAGGACCATAACTCTCTGGCCAGACTCGCTCGCAGGGTTGGGGTGATACTCACAGGAGATGGCAAACAGGCAAGAGCTATATAAACTGTAGTGCTCTGTGCACACAGGAGGCCTGATTGTTTTTAAGTCATGTGAAATGATTTTGTGTCTTGTGTCAATCTTGGCCAATAACACTGAGATTTTTTTTTCAAGATTTTTGTTTATTTATTTGAGAGCAAGAAAGAGAGCACAAGCAGGAGGGAAGGGCAGAGGGAGAGGGAGAAGGAGGCTTCCTGCTGAGCAAGGAGCCCGATGCAGGGCTCGATCCCAGGACCCCGGGTTCATGACCTGAGCCAAAGGCCAATGATTCACTGACTGCGCCACCCAGGAGCCCCAAGACTGAGATTCTTTACACACATATATCTTTATAGAATATACATTTATGACATATTTTAATTTTAAAAATTTTTGGGCAGGGCCCCTGGGTGGTGCAGTTGGTTAAGCATCCGACTCAGGTCATGATCTCAGGGTCATGAGATCGAGCCCCGCGTCGGGCTCTGAGCTCAGCATGGAGTCTGCTAAAGTTTCTCCCTCCTTCTCCTTCTGCCCTTTCCCCATGCTCTCTCTCCAAGATAAATAAATCAATCTTCGAAAAAATTGTTTTTTGGTGTCTCATGGTCTGTAAAAACAGTGGCATTCCATCTCTCCTGTGATTTGTGTTTTTGTGTTTGTCCTGCCTCTGTCCGTGTGCAATCATTTCTCTCTCACACACACTGTTTCCTACTCTTTTCTTCTCTTTCCTGACCTGAGAACTCGGGCTACACTTAGACCACCGGATCTCAAAATCTATTCCTTCGAACCATTCTATGAAAAAAGACCACATTGTCAAATAAATAGGAGAAATGCTGAATTCCATAGATTTCCTTATTACAGGGCTTGTTGGCAACTTAGCTAGGCTGGCATGCATCCGGAGTCCCCAAGAACTGTGGAATGCAGCAATTTCAAAATTCATATCTGTGGAACTTTCCTCCCCTCTGTGGGCCACGGGAATGCACCTTTATGACTTCCAAACACAGGCAGCATAAATGCCTGAGGGCCCCAGCCGCTGCCTTTGCATAGAAGCCCTGCTTCCCTGGGCTCTGCTCCCAGCCAGTGAGGGAACATGACAGGGATACAAAGTCAGGCCCACTCTTGGGAGATGCGGGACTCCTCTGGTGGCCAACTGTGCTTGAGGACACCTGGACAGCTTTGCTAACCCTTCCTTAGGTTGCACGGCAGTCTGGGATGCTTCCAATCAACCCTTTTTCTCTCTCCATTATCTGGGGTCTGACTTGCATCATGATGGCTCACCAGTTTTCTCCAGCTCCCTCTCCATTTCCCCTCACACAGGCATTTTCCCTAATAAAATCCTCCCATGCTTAATTCCATCTTGGTGTTTGCTTCTTGGAGAACCTGGACTAACACCCCTCTTGAAGAGCAACTATTAACAATAAAAGGAATACAGTTACTGACAGCCAACCCATCAAGGACATTCAAGACTGAAGGAAGGAGTTGCTCACCCCATACTTCTCTCCCACTTTCCATCCATCCATCCATCCATCCATGGATCCATCCATCCCTCTATGTACCCATCCATCCATGTATCCATCCATCCATCCGTCTCTATCCACCCATCCATCCATGGATCCATCCATCCATCCGTCCATCCATATATCCATCTTTCTTTCTTTCTTTCTTTTTTCTCTTTCTTTCTTTCTTTCTTTCTTTCTTTCTTTCTTTCTTTCTTTCTCTTCCTTCCTTCCTTCCTTCCTTCCTTCCTTCCTTCCTTCCTTCCTTTCCATCCATCCACGTATCCATCCATCCACTGATCCACCCACACAACCCCAAAACCAGTCAGGCACTATGGTGGGATGCTGGACAAGCCCCTGAAATTCCTGACAGTAGAGCGACCAGCTCCTCAGGCTGCCCTGTCAGCCCAGTGAAGGCCAAAAAGAGATTAAGGAAGAAGCTCCATTTTCTCCCTGTTGGAAAAGGACTCTGTCGTCTGAGTTGACTCCCATTCAGATGAGACAAAAATAAATCCTATGGCTGCACACATTTTCTTCATTGAGAACAATCTCATTTAAATCTTGGCGCCGTGCCTAAAGATGCCTGCAAGACACTTCTTTCAGCACATGTTCAGCCAGGCTGACAGCCCAGGAAGGATGCTGTTTCAAGAAGTGGGGCTGAAGGAGTGTGAAGTGAGTATCAGGCAGTCACGGTTAATCATGAGAAGCGGGGAGGGGAGGCAAGTCACAGTCGCCAGGTGTCTGCTCTGTTCCAGGCCTGTAACTTGCAGCACCTCGTTTCACCCCCGTGGCAACCTTTAGAAGAGGTAGGTTTAACTATCATCCCCATTTTACAGATGAGGAGACTGGGGCTCAGAAAGGCAATCTGCCTAAAAGGTGAGCCCGGAGAAGTACAAGCAAAGGTATAGGGTGGGGCAGGGCTCTCAGTTTGGAGGCGGGGCTCCTGTACACTCCGGAGGCAGGCGCCAAGGCTGGGCCAGGGGTGCTGTGGTCGAAACAGGCTCACTCCCTCTACGGCCATACCATCCCGAACGCGCCTGATCTCGTCTGATCTCGAAACAGGCTCACTCCACACTAGAGGTCAGAGGCTTGCTAATGAGAGCTCAAAGCACACACTTTCAGAAGGGAAACTGGATCCCTCTTGAGGCTCTTTGTCTGTCTGCACATCTGGGGGATTGAGGATGAGGGGTATAACTCCAAATATGTTTTAAAGCTGTTACAATCACGCTCTCTCCTGCAGGAGGAAATAGTTTCAAGTACTGACGGAGTGAGATCAGGAAAAACCAGCGTGTTTTTGCCTGGCTGGCTGAGTGGCTGCAATGGCCAAGACACACGGACTTTGCGATTCTCACTGAGACTCCCCAGCACCTGGAGGCCCACCGGTGGGCTCCACAAACTCAAGACCAGCGAACGTGCCAACAGTGTCGAAGCATCTGTGCAGAGATGAGGACTAGAAGGGGCTATGTCACAGCAGCGGGATGGCAGGAGTATTTCTTTAAAAAAACCTCAAGGTTATAAAAGGAAGACATTTAAATCCAGTGACAGGGCGGTAGGTTTGCTGAAATCAACCCCACCTCTGGATCTTGGCCATGCTGGTTCCTGTGTCGTGAACAATCTCCACCCCAGGCCTGTTTGCCAACGCCTCGCTCATCTGCAGGGCCCAGCTGAAAGGCCGGCCCCTCCAGTGAGCCCGATTTCATGCCCGATGAAACTATGTCTTTGCATCAAAAGATGCGAAGCTCTGAGATGAGGGCCTTGTGCTCCTCCCCACGCCGGCAAAGCTACCCCTCTGTCCACTGCTTCCCTCCACGGACTCCTTCCTTCCATTCTTCAGGGCTTGGCTTAAAATGTGGCCTCCTCCTGCCACCCACAGAAATGAAATGGGTCCCTTATGATTCTTTTTCTCAACTTCTTGTTTCCTTCTTGGATCCCCCACCCTCAGCCCACACAGAGCCCTGAGTCTAGTATCCACACCTACGCACACAGTAGGTGTCGATTCGAACAGCATGGCCATTCTGGGAGAATCTCAGTACACTTCCTGGCTCTACAGTGGATGTGGTTTTAATAAATGTCGATGCTGACCACCGACTGAAACTAAGAAGTGTGGCCCAACAATACTGGGTGGATTGGGGAGGGACAGGTGGAGAAAGGGGGCCAAGAGAGCTAAATATTCACCCGCCATCACAGGACATCAATAGATAATGTCTAAAATGGTAAGCCAAGAAATAGCAATATAGAAACTATTTCAAAATATGGAGATGAGCGAAAGAAACAGTGTGGGAAGTGGTTGGCTCTGGGGAGCCGGAATCAGGGGAGAGAGGGGTGGGCATGGGATTGGCATTTTTCATTATAAGTCTTTTAATACTCTTTGATTTTTTAATTATGTGCATGTATTACTTTAATAAAAGTAAAAATTAAAAAAAAGAAAAGTGCAAAAGAAAAAAAATCCCGTTGCAAGTTGTACCGCTCCTCTGATCCTTCCAAGTAACATGCCTTAAATGATAGCATGCATCAAGGCAAACAGATTTCTCACAGAAACGAGTAATGGAGGCATAATGTAAACAGATGTCAATTTCATTCAGCACAATAATGACTTTTAGATATTAAAATTCTGGGGAGAATATTTCAGCAAATTATGCAGGACAATGAGAGACTCCCAGGAACGCTACCTTGCACAACAGAACAGAGGGGTCCTGCCTAGGGCCTCCCCGCTGGTGTAAGGCAAGCCCCTCACTCCTCCCAAAGTGCTGCTCACTGAGGTCTGCTGCACCCTGAGTGTCTATCCTTGTTCTGGAAAAAAAAGGCAACACCAAACAGATGGGAAAAGACAAAACACAGACCAGGCCATTCATATGCGCATTCAATGACAGATGAATAAGCACTTACTGCGTGCCAGGCATGGTTTAAAGTGCTGGGTATAAAAGAGTGAACCATGAGGATAAAAATCCCCATTTCTTTTTGGCACTTACATTCTAGTGGGAGCGTGGGGTGAGGCAGAGAATGAAAAAGATAAGTAGAGGACATCCTACGTGAGATTGTGTTTAATGCTACAGAGAAGGGGTGGGAGGGACAGGGAGTGCAGGGGAGATGTGTCCATGAAGTCCAAAGGCCATTAGAGAGCCAGGCCTGCAGATGTCTGGCAAAGAGGGCCAGCAAGTATGAAAGCCTGGAGGCAGGAGCACAGCTGGCCTGGTTGAGGATGGGCAAGGGGGCCGGAATGGCTGGAACAGGGCAGAAGGGGGGAACAGAGGACAAGAGGTGTGAGAGGTAACTGGGCAGGTCTAGTTCATCACCTGATGTGTTCATTTCCAGGGATGCCCTGCCCGTAAGTCAGTGATGTGCCGGCAAACATTTAAAAACTGCCTTAAAAAATACCTGATCCATAGCATTTGCTGATTTTTGTGGTGAAGTCACTGAATGTAGAGTTGGGAGGGGGTGGGCACTTCCAGCTCCAGCACCCCGTTGCCTGTGTGGGGCCCTTGACCCTTTAATGCTGCAGAGATTTAAGAAGGACTTCCCACCCCCAGGGCCCATCACTTATGTGCCTTGGACAAGGTATGTCCTTTTCATATTTTGAGCTGTGTGCATTAGAACACAACTGTTTTTGCCCCCTTTCTAAGCGAATTACCAGTAAAAGTGTACAGTGCCCCATACTTGCTAAACTTATTGCATCTCCAGCCTACACACTGGTTCTGGACATTGATGATGTTCTTCCCTGGCTCTTGGCATGTTCCTTCTCAGCATTCAGACCTTGGCTCCAATGTCCCTTCCTGAGAGCCCTTCCGGTCACCCTTGTGCCTGTCCCCCATGATTCTCTTCACATTACCCTTGTTAATTTTCCTCACAGCCCTATCACTGTGTTAAATTACCTACGTACCTACATACTTACCCACTCACCTAGCTACCTACCTTATCTCTCTCTCTATCCATCCATCCATCCATCCACCCACCCACCCATCTATCCATCTATCCATACCTTCTACTACATGAAGGGGACTGTGGTCTTTGATATCTGGCATCCTGGCATTGCTATACACATTCCACATGCCTAGTGTCTGGCACGGAAGGAATGCATTTAATAATTATGAATACATGACCCTTCTGTCTGATGCCTACAATAAATGAGCCCCTGCGTGGATTTGGAGGATGTGTCCCCATCAAAGACTATTGAGGCACATGGTGGACAAAAGACAAGTTAGCAAGAGGCAGCCTCCAGGCTAAATGACCCGGCAGGTATGGCTCTTTCTGCCTGGATGAGGGCTGGATTTTCCAGCTCGAGGGCAGCCTATGGTCGAATGGCAACCCCTATTTAATCCAGCTCAGAGAATCATACCCAGAGCCCTTCTGTCACCCACTATGAATGGTGAGAGCAATTTCAGCAGGCATTTTGCAGCATAATCGCTTCTCAGCATCAGGAAAGACTTCAATCTCAAGTTCACGTTTAAGAGAAATGTAACATGCTTGCTAAATGTCTCTCCTCCCTTGCACCTGTATTCCCACAGACGTGGGTTCCAGAAAGGTGGACAACAGGGCGCAAATGTTCAAAAAGAGGAAGAGCAGCTCGTAATTAGCAAGAAAAGGCCAAAAAGAGAAGATTTGCTAATAGTTCTGTATGTGATTAGATCCCCTTCCCCAGACTTTCCAGTGCCTGGCAATCTAANGTATTCCCACAGACGTGGGTTCCAGAAAGGTGGACAACAGGGCGCAAGTGTTCAAAAAGAGAAGAGCAGCTCGTAATTAGCAAGAAAAGGCCAAAATGAGAAGATTTGCTAATAGTTCTGTATGTGATTAGATCCCCTTCCCCAGACTTTCCAGTGCCTGGCAATCTAATCATTTCAATAGTTATTATTTAAATAAAGGGAATAATTGACCTCCACAGAGGAGCATACTCAAATCGTCAATCTCTGCGCAAACCCTCTCGGACTCAATTAAGAACCAGAAGGGATTCTTAGTTGGAAGCAGCCAATGAGACCAAACGATGTGAGAGGGAAAGTCAGTTTTCTACAATGCCAGGTGGTGAGGAGGGTCAGGAAAACTAATGGGCTGGGGGGTGGGTTTGGAAACCCAGCTTGGCATNTGCAAACCCTCTCGTACTCAATTAAGAACCAGAAGGGATTCTTAGTTGGAAGCAGCCAATGAGAACCAAACGATGTGAGAGGGAAAGTCAGTTTTCTGCAATGCCAGGTGGTGAGGAGGGTCAGGAAAACTAATGGGCTGGGGGGTGGGTTTGGAAACCCAGCTTGGCATCTGGCTAGAGATCCTAGAGGAACTGACGAGGTACTGGCCAGGGCAGGAGGCAGGACAGAGACAATTTGGCTCCTCCTCCCTCGGAATTATTGCAACCCAGAGGAAATGAATGGATGCAGGCAGGCTGGCTCCCCTTTCCTGCCTGCTCTGCAACCACGTAAGACAGAAGCAGCCCCTGATATGCCTCTAAGACCCCGTGTTCTCTCGATTTTGTCTCTTCATTTCACAAACTGAGCACCTACTCTCTGTTGGCCATCAAGCACACAGGGATGAGTCAGAGAAAAATAGTCCCTCTCTGGAAGATACCATAATCTAGTTGGGGAAAGAGAACAATAAAAATCACCAACAGGGAGATAAAAACACAACCTGATAGATGGGATTAGGAGCTCTGCACCAAATGTTGTCAGAATAGAGAGGCAGGGAAGGACATCTCAGTGAGATCTCAGTTGGGTCTTGACAGATGAATAGGAGTTTTTCTGCTAATAACAATCATATCAAGCTCACATTTATTAAGGACATGTTTCACTCTAGAGTTTTCTGAGAACATCTCAGCTATTATTTAACTTCTAAAACAACACCTAGTGTTAACTGAATGCTTACTTCATGCCAGACACTGTTCTGAGCACCTTACTACCCTCTTTTAATCTTCGGGATGACTCACTGAACCTCCTTATCCCCAGAACATAGACATCGAGTCCAGGGAAAGTAGGGAAAGTAAGGGATTTGTCCAAATCTCTCAGCCACCAAAGGGCTAAGGCTAAGATGTGAACCCAGGCAGGTCAATTCAATGACCATGGTCATAACCACTACCCTCAAGGATTTTTCCCCCAAATTTTTCTTCCATGCATTTGATGAAGAATATGGAAGAAGTGCTCAGTATTAGCACCCTAAGGTGGGAAAATAGGACAGGTTTGGAAAACACAGCTGCAGCCTGAGAGTTTTTCCCCATGGGCTGACCTGAAGTCTAGCATTCCCACCATGCTCCCAGTAGGAGTTGATCAAGGATGATGTGGGCAGCTTGTCTATCTCTCTTTTACTTGAAGTTGGGTGGGTAAAGTACAAACCCTGAGCAGGTTTACGAGTCAGGACACTAAACCTGTTTACAGTCAAGGAATGGGAACAAGAGGGGAGCCTGAGAAGAACCACTTTGGAATATAACTGAGCATGATCTTGTGAAGTCAAACACAAGAGGTGAGTTACTGGTGTTCTGGGTAACTGACCGGGATGGTGGTTCTTTCTCACAACCTGAGCCTTGGACTCTCCAGTTCACCGTATACTCTCAAACCCAGAAATGTCACTCGTAGCTATAAACCCAAGAGATGTTCCAGAAGTCATAGATAAGAACATTCAAAGCAGCAGTGATTATAATTATCCAGTCTCACCCCGTATACACCACGATGGTCCATCATGGATAGAATAGTTAAATAAACTGTCTTATTTTCACACAGAAGAACACCACAGAGCAGTGAGAATGAATAAACCACAACCACCTAAAACAGCACGGATGCATCGTAGAAAGAGAATGTCGAGTAAGGAGAGCATCTACAAGGGCCTATGTAAAACATTTTTGTAAATTAAAAAAAAAAAACTAATCATTACTTAGCAATCTATGAATATGTGATAAGACAAAAAAAAGCAAAGAAATGATAAAGGCAACACTTAGGACAACACTGTGCGCTTAGATCAATTGAGCTTGGGATGGGGAAGAACCCACAGGTGGCCTCGGCAAGGCTGGTCACTGTCTAGTTCCTCAGCAGGGCGGTGGGTCTGTGGGTGCCATTTACAAAAATTATAATTTAAAATGTTCAAATTCATTAATAGGGTCTTTAAACTGTATTAAACATAATATAATGAAGACTTTTAAAAATGGTAATGCTGGAGGGCCTGGACTGGCCCCTCCTGTTCTCCAGCTGAGGCTCCTGGCCTCCCTGCCCCTCGCGCGCACTGCAGGCTTCAGCCATCCCCTCTCTTGGGAGCCCGCCACCTGCAGGAAGCCCCCTTGCTGGCTGGTTCCTCCACACCTTAAAGCAGGTCTCTCGCTTGGGGGTGGGGGACCCGTTGGCCTGTGGCTGTCCAGCCGGCCTGGGTGGATATATCTACCTAATTACATTCCCATTCCTCTCTTTCCAACCTCGGGAGCATACCAGAAATACGGGTGACATGTTGGTCTCCATCTGCTGACTCTTATTTTAGGTCACATTGGGTTATGGATCAGCAGGGATAATTGGAGTATCACTTACTGTTTCCTTGAACCTCCTTTTGCAAGGAGAAAGGTGACACCAAGGTTGCTGCCTGGGCTTTGGGTGGGGTGTGGGGGCATCCTTGGGGCATGTGCAAGCCAGAGGAGTCCTGGCCAAGGGCTGGCGGTAGGTGGAGGTAGGAGGTGGGCTCATAGGGACAAAAGGGTACTACTTTACGCACTGTGCGGAAATGCTGTCTGCAGCTGCCAGCCGTGGCTCTTTCCTTCTTGGAATTACTCTGCAGTAACCAGGAAACTTTATGGTAAATTTTAATTTTTTTTTTTTCAAATTTAGAGCTAGCCAACAGACACTATCATCTCTCCTTACTTCAGCCTTTAAGGCAACATCTATTTGCAGTGACCGTACAGCAAAGCAGATTTCACGATAGGTAGACCCTTCCTTGTCTCCCTCCCCTCCGTCCCTGCCAGTGCTCCCTAGAACCCCCTCATCTCCATAAAGAGGAAGTGCTTGCAAACTTGTCTGCTTCTGGGGTAACCCAGTCTGAGGCAGTGGGTAGAGCAGACACCTGTTGCTCTGCCCAGCTCTCCTGCCCCCTTCTCCTGGAAACCCTCTGCCACTCTCATCCTGTGGTCTGGTGGGTTGGGCTGACTCCATCCCTGGAATCCAAGGGTGGGCACTTAATTCAGGCATCCCACTGGCTACACTGAGTGTCTAGACCAGGGGTTGGCAAACTTTTTCTGGAAAGGGCCAGACAGTAGATGTCTGGCCTCGTGAGCCGTGCATTTCACCCATTATAGCACCAAAGCAGCCTTAGACAACACAAACAGATAAGCATGGCTGGGTCCCCATAAACCTTTATGGACACCGAAATATGAATTTCATGTAATTTTCACATGCCATGATACACTGTTCTTTGGACTTTTTTCAACCACTTAAAAGTGTAAAAAGCATTCGTAGTTTGCAGGCCATGCAAAAACGGATGGCAGGACTGGTCTAGACCCTAGATCTCTGATCGAAGCTGAGCCAGTCAAAGACAGAGAGTGTCACCACAGGATGTTTACTGGAGAATTTGGGGAAAAGGCACCCTCTTTCTTTTGGAGCTTCTGAACTGTAAGAATGTGTCATGGACATTCCAGGGACCTATTATGGGAGGGATTCTGCTTAAGAATGAAGCCCATGCACAGGACAGCAGATCCCGGAGACAGAGGGACAGAGAGAAAGGGGGGGAGAGAACGAGACAAAGAGAGAGAGAGAGAGAGAGACGGAGACATAGACAGACAGAGAGGGCATATTAAGTACTGCTGGTATCATTCCAGCGCCAGGATCCAGCCATACCTGAAAGCAAATACTCTTGGATTTTCACATTTGAGAGCTAATAAATTACCTAATTTTTGCTTGTGCCTATTTGAGTGGGGTTTCTGTCACTTGCAACCCAAATAGTCTTGAATAACATAGGGGATTTCACAGGAGGTCTTGCAGACAAGGTAAAACTGGAGGTAGTCTTGAAGGACAGGCAAAGGTGGTCTGTGCCTCAGCAAAGCTCTTGTCACTTCCCTGTCTCAGTTTCCCATTCAGTGGGCAAAACACTCTGTTAACTCAGAGTCCAGAGGGCGATCTATCCATATTGCTGTAAAATCTTGGAGGTAAGGCTCACTCTTTCTTGTCAGATTGAGTGCTAACTAGCAGTGCTGTGTGTTGGACAAAATAAATCAGTGCCTTCATGGCGGTGCACTGGCTACACTGCTGAGAAGCTGAACAGAATGCAATGCACAGGGCCCGTGTCCCCACATTATGTAACATAAGAAGACTTCAGCATTTTTATTAAAGACAGAATTAACCAATGACGTTGGCCGGGCTCTGCCAGGTGCAGAGGGAGGAGGGTGGGGAAGGGGGGGTCACATTTCCCTCAGGGGTAGTAACAGCGGCTGCAGATGGAGCTGGAGCCGGGAATTATCCAGAGCAGGAGAAGCACTTCTAGCCTGGGTGCAGGAGGACTGAGGCTCAATGTTGATGTGGGGGAGCTTGTGTGAGTCATTGGGTCCGAGGGAAGGGGAGCAGGAAGTGGGTAGAGGAGGGCAGGAACTAGTCCAGACAGTGACAGGTGAAGCAAGAATGAGGCAGGAGGGGTCACCTGGCCTTCAGTCTACTTGAGTGTAGGGTTCTGCACCTCAATTTCTTCTTTCTCTCTCTGCTCACTCTGTAGGCCCCTGGTGTGGGCACCTGACTCAGGCCTGCCAATGAAAGCACAGCATCCCTTGGCCTCGAAAGTCCATCGAGGGATGGCCATGTTACCTAGGATGAGCTCTCCCTGGAACCTCTCCTAGAACTACTGCTCAAGGTTCGCAGAACATACATCTAAAGCTTCTGAGGATCTCTTGCTATGATTCAAGGAGAGCCTGTATGAGAATGAAGATAACACAATGGAGAAAGAATCTAGAAAAAGAGATAGATTCATGATGACATCATTTGAACCTCTGGATCCAGCTATGCCTGAAGCCAACTATTTTTGAATTTTTTTTTTTTTAGTAACATGCACCAATAACTACCCTCTCTCATCTTTTTTTTTTTAAATTAAACATTTCCCCCCACCTAACCACTAATACAGCCATGAAGAAGGTTCATGTGCTGGTCAGTTGCTGGTGGGGTCTAGTGGCAAGTGCCACTTTTATCTGCCCCTTACTAGCCAGGGCTGGGCAGACGTGACCTGTAAGATAAAGTCTAAACTCAGGTTGTCTCATAAGGCTCTCCAGTATCTGTCTTTCCAGGCTCACTTTCTATGTTCTGGCTACACTGGCCTCCTCCCATCTCTGCAAATTGTGGGTCTTACCTCTTCTGCCATTGAGACCTTAATACATAGTGTTCCCTCTGCCTGCAACACTCCTCTTCTCTTGCCTCCTCCTCATGCATCCATCTCCCCACCCCCACCCCCACACACGGGATAAGGTGGCAAACTCTTATCTTTTATTTTTGGTTTAGAGGTCACTTTCCCAGAAAGTTCTCTGTGTTGTCCTCCATCCCTGTTACTCATTCCTAAATAATTCTGTACTTCTTCTCATATCCTAGCACAATTCCTGGCATCCACAAGGTACTAATTAAATGATTAAATACATGTTGAATGAGTGAATGAATGAACAAAGAACAACAAAGTCATCCATAGCTCCACTACTGACGCCCGCCGTGGCTCAAAGGGAGTTGGGGCATGGTCTCCTCGAGTATCTGTCACACCATTGTTGTCTATCCAACTTCCAGGCTCTCCTTCTCTCTTGCTAACAGAAACCCTGCTTACTCAGAGTAACACCCTCAGCCCCAGAAGAAAGACCATGACTGGCCTAAGCCAACCAGGATCGCCTGTCCCCCACTCTCCCAGCTTCTCTTTCAGCAAGGGTGGCCAAGTGACTCTCTCTTGGCCGAAGAGACATAAGTAGAAACCTCCTCTGGGCTCTCCTGATAAAAAAGGACGAATGTTGCTGTCACCATCTTTTCTGCTTTCTTCCTGCCTTCAATGTGAATGTGGTGCCTGGAGCGTCAGCAGCCATTCTGCAACCATGAAGTGACAAACCATCAACCTCTCCATGGAAGGAGGCTGGGCTCTCGATTCTGCTGTTGAGATGCTGCACCAGGCCAGTTCTCCTGACCACTGGATTTCTGATTTGGTGGAAAACAAACAGACCCTGCAGTTTAAGCTACTTTTAGTCAGGGTTTCTGTAACCTTAAGCTGAAAGCATTTGTAATGGATGTGGCATCATCCTCTTTGGGGGGTACTAGGGACTGTTACCCCAACTTATAATTGTCCAGTTGGCTGCCCCAGAGTTCAGGACTCGTTCTTTCTGGTTCTGAGAGTCTGCTTAACAGAGGAATCAATCCCAGAGCTCATGTAACCCCTTCTCAGGCCAGGAAGGATCTAATTACCCAGTGATTGTAGTAATTATTCCATCCAATTGATCTGTAATCACTGTAATTCCTGAACATGGTTTCCCATTAATAATTTGCAATGTATTTATTGTTTATACTCAAATAAAATAGGCTGATAATAAGACTATTGAGATGGAATCCCTAGGGTCCTGAATACTTACACAGAGCAGTGCTACGTGTTTTAACTATAATAATGTGTGTCATTTTCCACTTTCTAAAGAGAAAGTCTTTGCTAATAGAAAACCCAATGATCACAATTCTGGACTGAAAGTTCCCTGAATGGTGACTAGGTAGCCCATTCTAGGGATGACGTAGACCATTCAGCGATCGATCGCGGATGTCTGCTGTGGGCGGGGGGGCCGAGGCATGGCATGTGTGCTGGCATTTTTCACCTCTGGCTTAAGCACTGCCCTTCTCTTTTCAGCTGCATTGTTTAATAACATTAACTCTTGGATAAGAAGTGGGCACAACTGGGACGTCTGGGTGGCTCAGTTGGTTAAGCATCTGCCTTGCTCAGATCATGATCCCAGGGTGCTGGGATCGAGTCCTGCCTCGGGCTCCTTGCTCAGTGGGAGGCTGCTTCTCCCCCTGCCTGCCTCTCCCCCTGCTTGTGCTCTCTCTCTGACAAATAAATAAAAAAAATCTTTTAAAAAATACAAAAGAAGTGGGCACAACCAACTTTTATGCAAACAGAGAAGGAATAAAAGGAACCCCAGTCCACTTCCAGGGTTTCCCATAAGATTAGGTGAAACTCAAGATGGGGTTCNTCATGATCCCAGGGTGCTGGGATCGAGTCCTGCCTCGGGCTCCTTGCTCAGTGGGAGGCTGCTTCTCCCCCTGCCTGCCTCTCCCCCTGCTTGTGCTCTCTCTCTGACAAATAAATAAATAAAATCTTTTAAAAAATACAAAAGAAGTGGGCACAACCAACTTTTATGCAAACAGAGAAGGAATAAAAGGAACCCCAGTCCACTTCTAGGGTTTCCCATAAGATTAGGTGAAATTCAAGATGGGGTTCCTGTTCTGCCTTAGGAAGGTCCTCCTAAAAAGGGTGGATGGTTTATAAATCCCATGAACAATAGACGCCTCAGGCCTGGCTCACAGATTCTCTCCTTTTCCCAGGTGAGGAGAAAGGCCAAGGTGTGCAGAGCCTTACATGCGTTAGTTTATCTAGCCTTCAAGCAATTCTAATAGGCTTGGCGAACCCCAAATCGCACAGCAGCTGAGTCAGGATGTGAACCCCATTTGGTCTGGTCCCAAGTCTTTATTCTTTTCCTCTGGCCAACTTGTCCTCCATGAGAATACATGTGGGTGATAACAGCAAAAGGCACCTGAACTATTTTTAACCCAGCTTCCCAACCAGGCACCCTGACGGTACAAGCAAACAAAACTGGGGCTCATCCTTCAACAGGTGCGTGTTGGTAAAGTGGGTGTGCCAGGTTCTACAGACGCTGAGATGAAAAAGACCTCAGAGAAACTTCCAGTCTTGCCGGAAAAACAGATGAAAAATCCGACAAAACCACCCACGGGGGAGGGGGAGGCCAGGTGGGTACCAAGGCTCGGCAAGCCCAGAGGAGGGGCGACGCTCCTGGAGGACAGGCCATCTCACCCCCAAGGAGCAGCAAGGGAGCTGTGTAGAGGTTTCTGGAAATTGCAACCCAGCTGTCAGAGAGTGTTGGTGAAGGCAGTGCAGACTGGGGGCAATTTCAGAAGCAGACGATGACTCACTCTGTGTTTAACAGAAACTCTTTTTCACAATACGAAAATCCACTAAAATAAACCCATATGGCCAGCCTCGGAGCGCCTGACAATGAGGCAAGTTCCTGCCCATTATGAGGATCAACAGATAATTAGAACACGCCTATCATCAGATGCTGGGAAATTTCCCCTTCTCTTCGTCTATACCTTCTTTTGCAATCTGCGAATCGGAGAGAAACAATCACAGGAGGCAGCCAGGACGGGGAAGCATGAGGCTCCCTCAAAACACTTCCACGTGGCTCCCCAAAGGCAGGGGGACCGGGAGGCAGCATGGCCCTGCTTTTTCTGAGGACTTGAAACTGAGCCCAGGTTCAAACCCTTCCTTGCTGTGCGGCCTCGGGTGAGATTTTGAACCTCTCAGATGTCATGAGGATCCATTCAGCAGTCCGCTGATTCAAAGCTAAGGGCTAGAGACACCCGTGTGTCCTCCGGGCGGGCGTGGGCCAGAGACACAGGGAAGTAAACCCACAATGACAAGTGAGAGGTGAGCTCTGTGGTCGCAGAGGCCTGGGAGTGGAGAGGCAGGACATGAAGTCCTGCCTAGAGGGTCAAGGACGCTCAGGACAAGGTGCACAGGATGGATGAGCAGTGCTTGATCAGGAGACGAGGAGGCAAAACGGTTTGGGGACAAACGCACACATGCTTTATAGACAGAGGACCTATATTCCAGTCCCGGTTCTGAGCCCCACTAGCTGTGTGCCCTTGGGCAAGTGACTTTATCTCTCTGTGCCTCAGTTTGCTCCTCTGGAAGATGGGGTGATGACAAACGTGGCTGGCTCGGTGAGGTTTTGTGAGGATGACATGAGTTTAAGCACAAAGCACTTAACTCCTGGACATGGAGACTGTTCTGTTACGCACTGCAGCTTGGTGGCATTTCTCATATAAGCTTGTTTAAATATGGTCTAGAGTCAGCGTGGGACGACTGCATAACGGGGGGGAGGGGAACCACAAGAAAGGAGCAATGATGACATTTGCTAGGACAGCGGCAGGGACCTTCCAGGTGGAGATGGCACGAGCTGGCTCAAGAAAGGAGAACCAGCCCTTGCCTTAAAGGGTCGCAGAGCACCCCGAGTGTGTCCCACCAGCTGGACTCAGGCTCTCTGGCCCAGAGTCTCCCAGCCTGCTACACCGGACCCAGGCCTTTGAGTTAACACAAATCAAAGGACAGTTCTTGCTTGCTTAAGCCAAAGACTTGGACGCCCCGTTTGGGCCTGGGATGGCGCTGAAGGCTCAGGGAAGGTGGTGGACAGACCCGGGCTGCGGGCAAGAAGGGTGTGCCCTGAGCATGCCTCCGGGGGGCACAGCATGTGGGCTTGCCAGCAGAGAGGGGGGTGAAGCGAAAGGGACCGTGTGCCAGCAGCCAGACGCCAGGGCCTCGCCTCCATGGTCTTGCACCAAAGTCTCCATCTAAACAGCCACGAAAGGTGGACCTTGGAAGAGAAACTTGAAAAAATAAACCCTTACGGTTTGTAGAGCCAACCAAGGAATGTGCTGCCACTGAGAGTCATGAAGCCAACACCCAGAACCAGAGATAAAGAGGCTGTGAGGACAAATGCCAAATGCCCCAGAGACTGCCGCAGGCGTGAGAGGAGGCCGGACGAGGTGACAAGGGCAATGACCACGATGACGATGACCACGCAAATATAAATAACATTCTGGCATGTTTCCGGGGACCGTCTTTGACCCCGTCTCTCATTTCATCCTGACAATAGCTCCGGTAGCATGTCCTGCCCTCCCCGCCACTCCGAGCTGTGCGCACAACCGCTCTCTTGTCCACCTTGGGCTACGTTTGGCCGAAAGAGCTCCCGAGGTCCTGGCTCCTTGGCCGGCAAGCTTGAGCAGCGCAAACGACGTTTTCCTTAAATACCAACAGTCCAGATGTTTTTATTGATAGTGTCTGCAGAGAAAGTTCGTGGAAGCCATCACCAAGCCTCCCTGTCCTCCACTCCCCCACCCCCATTCATCCTTCCCTCCCTCCAGCCTCCTTCCATCTTCCCAAGGTCACTATTGGGAGGGAATCCACCCTCGTACCGCACCTCTGGCTGAACTATTGTCTAAAACACTGCTTCTGCGTCTGCCCGTCCACTCGCCTTGTTTGGCCCATGCCAAACTCTGATCCTTATCCTGGGGCTTTCTGGAACACTCACAGTGATTCCTCCCCTTCAGCCCCAAACCAGCACCCTTGCTGATTCTGGCTTCCGTATTCTGTATTAGTTCTCCCCAGCTCCCAGACGTTATGAACGATTCCTTCTCTATCTCTTCTGTTTTCTCCACGTGGCCCAACTGGCATGTTGGTGAAACAATTCGATGTGTGGGATGGTCCCCACATTTCAGGACGTATAGCTTCCTTGGCCACGACCTTCTCAATGGCAATCGCTACCCCAGGCTGGTGACAACCAAAGCAACCTCCTCGTTCTAAATTCCAATTCCAAATACTTCCGATGGGGGTGGACACAACCTCTGTGTTTAGGTTCTTAAAGGCCCATATTCTTCATGGGTTCACGGGAGACACCATGGAGGTTTCTTCACAGACTCCCCCCCTCACCCCCGCCAAAAAGTCCTTCCTCTGAAAATGGCCCCCTTCTCTCTCAGAGGTGGACCCACAACAGTGTTTGGTATGACTTCACTGTGAGGCCCTTGGTGGACTGGCCAGAGGTTGTCACCTGACTGGAGGTGGCTGCAGGGGACTCTCTCTCCCAGGGGCTAGAAATTGGGGTTCGGAGCCTGGCCGTGTGCATCTGAGGACTTGAGGTGTGGTGCCATGTGCACAGGAGGCAGAGCTGTCTCTCCAGACAGTGCTCCCCTGCACCCCTTCCTCCTCACTCACAGAATCCCCATTTTGTTCAGGAAGCCTGCACTCTCCTTATGACCTTGGGGTAATCCCATTCGTCCTGCCAGTTACTGAGTCAGAGATGAGCACGTGGCCCAGCTACAGCCAGCGAGGCCTGGAGGAGGGCTGGACAGCCTCTGGGAAGCAGATACAAGAGACACCTGGGAGGAGCCGGGCCCTTCTCAGATTTGTGCTGCCTGGCGGCAGCCATCTTCACACCATGAAGGGGACGCGCTAATGACAAAGCCAGCTACCCAGGTTGGCAGAGCGGAAAGATGGGAAAAGCCAGATGCCCAAACACACCACAGAGCCTCTAGGTGAACCCACCAGGGACACGCTGATTCAGGGCTTCTTGTTAGGTGGGCAAGGACATTTTTCTTATTGTGTGAGCTGGTTCTGCCAGTTTTCTGTTACGTGAATAAACACTGGGACTAAGGCACCAGGACAAAGATTATGACCTTGGAGTCAGAGACCGAGGGAGGGGTGGCTTGGTTTCTGCACAGGTCCCTCGTCTTGGGCTCCCACCCCTCCTGCAGCCTGAAGGCCCACCTTCTCTTTGGATTCTGTGACACCTAGTTCTTCCCAGCAAACCCTTCTCCATTGCTCACGCGTGCTGAGGCAGAGTCTCTTGCTCGAAAGCCAGAGAGTTTTGGCGAAGGTATCTTCCCCTCACTTTCTCCTACGTTGTCCCCCCGTTTCACATCCTCACAACGCTTCAGCCCACATGGCTGGCTGACAGCTCCCAAATGCACGGAGTGTTCGGCCCAAAGTTCCACTGACACCTTCACCCTCGAGGGTCACAGGTGAAACTCCCTGCTGCGCCACCTGGCTGGAATGAAAGCTTGTTTTCCTGGGCTGGGCCCCCAGGACCACACATGGGAAGCAGCCAGAAGAGCAGGAGCAAGATCCCATGGCTGTTGGAGTGCAGAATCCAAGAACTCCAGGAGAAAATCATTATTTAAAAAAACAAACAGAGGCTAGTTTGCTTTAGTGGCAGCAAACTGTTTGAACAAACTAAACTGTAGACAGGGAGATGGTCAATATTTCATGATGGAAGAGGTGGCACGGGGCGGTGGGGAAAAACCACTTGCCTAGAGCGGAGAGCCCTGTTTAGGAGCCTGGATGAGACCCTCCCCTCCCTGGACCTCAATATTCCCATCTGCAAAAGAGGAGATTCCACTGGGTGGCTGTGTTATTCTTCTGGGACCATCATAACGAAGTACCAGAGACTGGGGCAGCTGGGGGGGGG
>NC_048228.1:10564691-10610590 GCF_002007445.2 Ailuropoda melanoleuca | reverse complement strand
ATCCACCCTCGTACCGCACCTCTGGCTGAACTATTGTCTAAAACACTGCTTCTGCGTCTGCCCGTCCACTCGCCTTGTTTGGCCCATGCCAAACTCTGATCCTTATCCTGGGGCTTTCTGGAACACTCACAGTGATTCCTCCCCTTCAGCCCCAAACCAGCACCCTTGCTGATTCTGGCTTCCGTATTCTGTATTAGTTCTCCCCAGCTCCCAGACGTTATGAACGATTCCTTCTCTATCTCTTCTGTTTTCTCCACGTGGCCCAACTGGCATGTTGGTGAAACAATTCGATGTGTGGGATGGTCCCCACATTTCAGGACGTATAGCTTCCTTGGCCACGAACCTTCTCAATGGCAATCGCTACCCCAGGCTGGTGACAACCAAAGCAACCTCCTCGTTCTAAATTCCAATTCCAAATACTTCCGATGGGGGTGGACACAACCTCTGTGTTTAGGTTCTTAAAGGCCCATATTCTTCATGGGTTCACGGGAGACACCATGGAGGTTTCTTCACAGACTCCCCCCCCTCACCCTCGCCAAAAAGTCCTTCCTCTGAAAATGGCCCCCTTCTCTCTCAGAGGTGGACCCACAACAGTGTTTGGTATGACTTCACTGTGAGGCCCTTGGTGGACTGGCCAGAGGTTGTCACCTGACTGGAGGTGGCTGCAGGGGACTCTCTCTCCCAGGGGCTAGAAATTGGGGTTCGGAGCCTGGCCGTGTGCATCTGAGGACTTGAGGTGTGGTGCCATGTGCACAGGAGGCAGAGCTGTCTCTCCAGACAGTGCTCCCCTGCATCCCTTCCTCCTCACTCACAGAATCCCCATTTTGTTCAGGAAGCCTGCACTCTCCTTATGACCTTGGGGTAATCCCATTCGTCCTGCCAGTTACTGAGTCAGAGATGAGCACGTGGCCCAGCTACAGCCAGCGAGGCCTGGAGGAGGGCTGGACAGCCTCTGGGAAGCAGATACAAGAGACACCTGGGAGGAGCCGGGCCCTTCTCAGATTTGTGCTGCCTGGCGGCAGCCATCTTCACACCATGAAGGGGACGCGCTAATGACAAAGCCAGCTACCCAGGTTGGCAGAGCGGAAAGATGGGAAAAGCCAGATGCCCAAACACACCACAGAGCCTCTAGGTGAACCCACCGGGGACACGCTGATTCAGGGCTTCTTGTTAGGAGGGCAAGGACATTTTTCTTATTGTGTGAGCTGGTTCTGCCAGTTTTCTGTTAACGTGAATAAACACTGGGACTAAGGCACCAGGACAAAGATTATGACCTTGGAGTCAGAGACCGAGGGAGGGGTGGCTTGGTTTCTGCACAGGTCCCTCGTCTTGGGCTCCCACCCCTCCTGCAGCCTGAAGGCCCACCTTCTCTTTGGATTCTGTGACACCTAGTTCTTCCCAGCAAACCCTTCTCCATTGCTCACGCGTGCTGAGGCAGAGTCTCTTGCTCGAAAGCCAGAGAGTTTTGGCGAAGGTATCTTCCCCTCACTTTCTCCTACGTTGTCCCCCCGTTTCACATCCTCACAACGCTTCAGCCCACATGGCTGGCTGACAGCTCCCAAATGCACGGAGTGTTCGGCCCAAAGTTCCACTGACACCTTCACCCTCGAGGGTCACAGGTGAAACTCCCTGCTGCGCCACCTGGCTGGAATGAAAGCTTGTTTTCCTGGGCTGGGCCCCCAGGACCACACATGGGAAGCAGCCAGAAGAGCAGGAGCAAGATCCCATGGCTGTTGGAGTGCAGAATCCAAGAACTCCAGGAGAAAATCATTATTTAAAAAAACAAACAGAGGCTAGTTTGCTTTAGTGGCAGCAAACTGTTTGAACAAACTAAACTGTAGACAGGGAGATGGTCAATATTTCATGATGGAAGAGGTGGCACGGGGCGGTGGGGAAAAACCACTTGCCTAGAGCGGAGAGCCCTGTTTAGGAGCCTGGATGAGACCCTCCCCTCCCTGGACCTCAATATTCCCATCTGCAAAAGAGGAGATTCCACTGGGTGGCTGTGTTATTCTTCTGGGACCATCATAACGAAGTACCAGAGACTGGGGCAGCTGGGGGGGGGTGCTTAAACAGCAAAGATTAACTTCTCCCAGCCCGGAAGCTGGAAGTCCGAGATTGGGGTGTCAGCAGGAGTGGTTTCTTTGGAGGCCTCTCTCCTCAGTGTGTAGACAGCCGTCTTCTCTCTGGGTCCTCATGTGGTCTTGCTTCTGTGCCTGTCTGTGTCCCAATTTCTTCTTCTTATAAAAATCACCAGGACACCAATCATATTGGATCAGCACCGACCCTAATGACCTTGTTTTACTCAATTACTTCTTTAAAAGCCCTATCTCCAAAGACAGCACATTCTGAGGCACTGGGAGCTGCCTTCAAGGTAGGAATTTCAGGGAGACACGGCTCAGCCCGTAACAGCGACCTCAAAGGATCCTTTCAAGCTATGAACCCATCACTCATCAATGTTCCTTCCAGTCTCTACTGATTTGGTCAGTGGGGTTTCCGTGCTCCAGGCATTGAGACTCAGAATCAGAATGAGAATCATGTTGCCCTGTTTTTATTCCTCACTTGCTCCCTTTTCTCCCAACTGTCCATCCCAGAAGAGGCCACAGTCCTGCTGCATCCAGAACTCTCCATCCTCAATGGCATGGTGCTGAAGCCTCTACTCGTCCTGTGCTCATCTTGCCTCACCCCTTCCTTCTGTCCATCTCAAGCATGCCCCCCCCCGCCCCGCATTCAACCTTGAGGGGCTCTCCAATGTCACTCAAGGCCCTCCCCAGTCTCAACCCCACTGCTCCTCCACAAGAACGTTCTACTCCATTCAAACCAAACCACTATCATTCCCAGGCCCCACCTGCAGCTTCTCACCTCTGTCCTTTGCTCAAGCTCAGAATGCCTCTCTTACTGGGGACCTAATCCTTCTCTTGAAATTCTATCCTCCAAGATCCAGTTCACAGACCACAGAGCCCACTTGGCCTGGCATTGCCAATGTACCGTGGGCGAGACTGGGAAACCTCACTCGATATTCACGCAGCTCATTCGCATGCTCCAGCTTAACTCAGGCAGCTGTGCAGCCCAGGACTGGGGTTTGCAGCTGTGAGAACAAACCCAGTCGTGGCACTAACGGGAGCCAGTGGAACACATCTCATTCGCCATGACTGCTTCCAGGCTGGCAGACAGACACGGGCTCTCAGGTGCCATGCCAGATAATGTGGCACTGGGTACTGGCAGATGGCTCCAAGAGCAGAGGCAATGACTTAGCTAAGTCACCCTGGAAAGCGCTGAACCCTTGAGGGGGAACAATTAGGTGCAGTTACTCCAACTTCACTTCTTGGCCCAGGGACATCAACATCCTGTAGGAGCTTGTTCGGATGCAAATTCATAGGTCCCGCCCCCTCCCACTGGTTCTGAATCTCTGGGGATGGGGCCCGGGAACTGTTTTCACAAGTTCTCCAGGTGATGTCTGAGCACATTAAGGTGGAAAAATGCCTTGATTACAAAATCAGGTTACTGAGGCAGCAGGGTGGCGGGGGCCGGACTGTGGGAGGCCATGGAGAGAAGTCTGGGACCATCTTACATGTAAAGGCAAGTTGTTGGAGGGAGTATCCACCAGGGTTCTCCAGAGAAACAGAACCAATAGCAGATATTCATTCATTCATTCATTCATTCACTCATTCATTCATTCATTCATTTAAAGGAATTGGGTCACATGATTATGGGGACTGACGAGTCTCCAATTTGCAGGATAGGCTGGAAACTCAGGCAAGTATTGATGTTGTAATCCTGGGTCTGAAGTCTGTAGGGTGGGCTCACAGGCTAGAAACTCAGGCAGGGGTTCTGTGGTATAGTCTTGAGGCAGAATTCCTTCCTTCTTTGAGAAACCTCAATTTTAAGTTTTATTTTCAAGGCCTTCCCTGATGGGATGAGGCCCACCTGCTTTATCCAGGGTAATCTCCTTTACTCGCAGCCAACGGAGTATAGATATTAATCTGATCAGCAAAATACCTTCACAGCAACATCTAGACTAGTGGTTGACCAAAAAACTGGGTGCCAGACCAGAGCCAGGCTGACACCTAAACTGGACAGTCGTAGAGGGCTGGGTCTAGCTCCTCGTGGGGTCTGAGGATTTTGGCATTTTCTAGGTTCTCATCAGGCCCCCTTACGGTGACCTCTCAATGATTCAAGACTAACTGAATGAGTTCTTTATACCACAACCACGTATGCCCATCACCAGGTGCCGGCAAGCTTTTGTCTACAGGTAGAGGTCCTCTCCCTCCGGGCAGAGGACGCATGTCTACTTTTCTTGGGTCTCCTTTGTGCTGGGTATCTTTATCCTGCATCCTTTCTCAGAGCACCAGGAGGTTGCCCTGGATGGAATGCATCAGTGCTCCCCCCATCTCTGGCTTCCAGCTGGGTTTGGCCAACGACAGATCCCAGGAGGAGCCTGGAGGGTGGGAGAAGGGGTCATCCCCTCACTGTTACTGGGGGTTGGCCTACATGCCTTGAACGCAAAGCTGCAGCTTTGACTGGGCTTCCCCCCCATTCTGTACATGTACACTGTTCATATTCTGTTAAGTACTCCCTGCCCTTTGCCCCTTGAGACCTAAAGGGGGTATCAGCTCCCTGCCATGGCATCCCCAGGATACTGCACTGTCCCTGTGGGATTCTCTAAACTCAAGCTGAACCCCTGGCAACAGCTCTTTTATTGAACTTGCTATGGACTAAATATTTGCAACCCCCAAATTCATATGTTGAAGACCTAATCCCCAATGCGATGGTGTTAGGACCTCTGGGGGGTGATGAGGTCATGAGGATGGGGCCCTTGTGAATGGGATTAGTGCCCTTATTAGAGGAGACATAAGAGGGATGATCTCTCTCCTGTGTAAGGACACAGCAAGAAGGTAGCCATCTGCAGACCAGGAAGAGGGCTCTCACCAGACACTACATCTACCAATGCGTAGGTTATGGGACTTCCCAGCTTCCAAACTGTGAGAAATAAATGTTGGCTGTGTAAGTCACCCCATCAATGGGATTTTTGTTACTCTTCTCAAATCACCCAGTTTGAGTGGGCCAACTGTTTTTGGCCAGCTGACCTATACACTCTCACAGCCACATGGGACTGGCCACCTAGTGATTGAATGACAACAACTAACTAAATCAAAAGACATAGACTATTCCAGCAGGCTAAGAAGCAACAAAAAACCTGAACATTTTCAGCTAAGGGGTCAAGTTTTAACTCCCAAATACGTTGTGCAAATAACCGCCAAGCAGCAATTAAGGTGCGGGGACCTAGCGGGGGCAGAAGCGAAGGATGACATTGGATATGTAGGGGTTAAGCCTCCAGTGCAGGATGGCCAGCACAGCCCACTTTGCGATTTTCTGCCAAAATATTTTAAATGAAACAGCTGTGTATGAGCAAAACTGCTGAGAATTGTTCCAGCTCCAAGCATGAATCTGAATCACTCATGTTCGGTATTTGATGGGCTGTGTAATTGCTCTAAACCCTATTATCTTCTCTAGCAGTTGTTGAAGTGTCATTAGGACACCTCAAATGAAAGGCTAAATTCTCCTATATATACAATTTTAATAATTACAGTCCTTTTTTTTTTCCTTCCTATTTCAAAATGCAAAGCTCCGCTCAGAAAGGGAGGTGCCAGGATTGTGGAATTGCATCAGAGACTTCTGAAGCCAGCCTGGGATGCTATTCCATATCTTTTTTAACTTTCTCTGGATTTTCCCGACCAATTAGTCTTTTATGGTTTTTGTTTTCTACACTATGAAGAACAGAAGAGAACAGGGCATGCCAGGTAACAGGACTAGCAACCATCTGCAAACATTACTGAGCACCTACTATGTGCTTGTCATGGTGTTAGACCCTGGGGACATAAGAATGGGCCAACCTGGGGAAACCACTGTACTCTTCGTGGCACATCACACTATCTTGTAGTTTATGTCTCTGCTCTGCTATAGTGAGGGGCTTCTGAAGTCGAGTTGTGTCCCGAGCCTCTTTGTATCCAAAGTACACAGCCCAGCTCAGTGAGCCTTTGTTGAATGACTGCATGAGTGTTTACAGAGTGCACACAACGGGACAGGAACCCCTCTGGGTGCAAGGATGTGGCCACAAACAAGGTAGAATGATACTATGTAATGCTCGAGGCACTGGTGATAAGGTGAATTCTAAGGTGGCTCCCTTGACCTCCACCCCTTGGTGTTAAAGATGGTGGGTATAATCTCCTCTCCTTGAGTGTGGGCAGGACCTTCGACTAACTTTTGATACTATTATATGATAAAGAGGACGGGATGTCACTCCTGTCATTAGATTATGATTGATCCATCATATAGATCTATTGATCTATCAGTCATCTCTTGCTATATCTATATATCCGTATTTACTATCTACTTTCTATCATCTATCTCTATTTATCTATCTCTCCACATGTATAATCCCATCTAGCTATATCCTTTATCTACATAGGTCTACCTACTGATACATCTCCTTACTACTCTATCTGTGGCTCTCCTTGCTGGCTCCATAAAGTCCACAGACATGCTGAGGAAGCCCACATGGCGTGAAACCGTGGGCAGCTTCTAGAATGGAAGGGTGGCTCCGGCTGGCAGCAGGCATGTGCCAGGGCCTCCCCTGATCCAGCCACAGGGACACGAATCCTGACAACAACCTGAAGGATTTGGGAAGCAGATGGTTCCACAGTCGAGCCTCCAGATGAGAATGCATCCCAGCCTCTGCCCTGACTGTTTAGCCTTGTGAGACCCTGGGCAGAGGACCCAGGTGAGGTGTGCCTGGACTCCTGATTCCCAGGGACTATGAAATAACACACGTGTGTTGGTTAGGCCACTACCCTTGTAGGAATTTGGTATGTAGCAATAGATAACTGAGAGATAACTTGCACATAGTAGGTTCTAACAGCTGGAGGGGAAGGAATGCACAGGAGGACAGATCAGTGAAGACTCTGTGACCTCCTCTTGCTCCCCTACCCTCAAACCCTAATAGTAAAGTGGGCATCCCGAGAGCCTCAGGCCCACAGCAACATCAGCCTTGCTAAGGTGCCTGGGTTTAGAATGAGAAACATCACCCAAGAACGCTTCCTGGGAGGGCAGATACCCCAAGGTGTGTGCCCTCTGGGTTCCCGCATCTCAGGGCTGGCAGCTGTTCTGCTGGAGCTGAGAAGAGATCCCCTTTATCTGCCCAGAACCAGGACGACAGTGCCAATAACAACGGGCTGTTAGCTTCTGCGTCACGGCCTGATGCAGGAACAGATGTGGGGCTGCGCAGAACTCCCCAATCTCCGCCAGACAATGCGGTGGCCCTGGGTGGCAGAGCACGGGCTCTGCCATCTGCTTGGAAGATGTACGCAATTGCCCAGGTTTATGGGCACAAAAAGGGAGACGATGTCTGGTTTGTTTTACCTGATTGAATTTCAGCACCACTACCGAATGGCTCTGATTCGCTCTGCCCTGCCCCAAATCTGTAATGATTAATACTGATTTTCCAGAGTCCCCAGTTCTCTGTCACAGCGGAGGACACAAGGCCTTCTGCAGAGGGTTGTTGGAAGACTGTCATCGACATTATTATCCAGTATGCTCCTAACAGATGGTACCGCACCAGAGGCAAGCCAACGGCTTCAAGGCAGCATCTCACGGCACTCTCCCAGCACCCTGGGAGTGGGGCGCTCTGGATTAGCCTCGCTACAGGTGAGTGATGGGGAGGCCGAACGGCTGGTGACGGCATGATGGCACCGCACAAAGTGCTTTGGACAATGCTTAGCACGCAGAGGGACAAATTCCCTGGCCTCCCCTCTGTTGACCCTGTTACACGCTATTGTGGCATTTATCTTTGTCACATGGCCATCTTCCCGATGACCTACGCAGCCCCTGCCCTGTGATCCTGCTGCATGGGAAGGGTCTGAATGGGCTGCCCCTCTGTCAGCCACTCCCCTACAGGTGGGGGTGGGAGAAGAGCACTGAAGGCCCAGGCCATAACCAGAACAGGCCCACGGGTGGGTGTGAAGCCCACCCAACCCTCCCCACCTCACCCCTAATGGCCTCTTGCTGCTGCCTGCTGGGCTGGAGCCCTGCTCAGGGGCATCTCAGAAGTGACAAGCCCCAGAGTCCCAGGAAGCCTTGCCGTGCCCCGTGGGCCTGGGGCCAGGGGCCAGGGGTGCTGATGACCAGGCACCTGATCCCTGCTCTGGAACAGGCCCAGGTGGGAGCCCTTCTCGGGTCCATAAGGAAGTCTCTGCATGACGAGGAGGCCAGTGTCCTATTTGCCTGTGGTCAGAGCACCAGGCTGGGACTGGGACCAGAGACCAACAGAAGATGCAGCCTTCCACGTGTTATCATGTTCAACTGTCTCCTGTGGCCATGGGAAGTCCCTAACATTACATCCCAGGAAAGTTTCCTTGGTGGACAACAGGGTGAATGGTCTAATACTGATTTTCACCCAATAGCAGATGTGCTCCATGACAGCTGGCGATGCCCGCCATAACTGTTGACAGAGCAATGTGAGGTGCCATCCACTCCGAGTCATAGTGATGCCCTGGCCCCCAGCTCCGGGGGGTGATCAGGCCGGTCTCAAGAGGAGAGAACAAGTAACTACCTAGATCACACACTGTTTTCTTGCAAGCGAAGGAAGTGAGCTTGGCTTCACTCGGTGCCCACTAGGCACAGGACAGCACTCCCTGCTTTGCATACGGATTCTCCCCTAACTCCCAACATAACCCCTGAGCGAGGCATTAGTTCTACTCCCACTGTTCCACTTATCCATCACTCCCACACATCACCCCAGAACTTAGTGACTTAAAATTACAACAATCATCTCTTCTGCTCACAAGTCTGCAATTTGGGCTCAGGGACAGCCTGTCTCTGCTCCACGTGGCATCCACCGAGGCAGCTCGAGGGCGGCTGGAAGACCCGCTTCCAAGATGGCGCACTTGCCCGGCTGGCAAGTAGATGCTGGCTGCCAGCTGGAGTTCTCAGCCTCAGGTCTCGGTTCCTCTCTATGTAGACCTCCCCACGGGGCTGCATGGGGGCTGCCTGGGCTCTCCCCATGGGGCTGCTTGGGCTGCTTCCCTGCGGCTGGATTCCAAGAAGTCTGGGTGGAATCTACGAGGCTTTGCAGGTGACCTAGCCCCAGAGGTCCCAGAATGTAACTTCTGCCCCATTCTTTTGGTCAACTCAAGTCATTAAGACTAATCCGGATTCAAAGGGAGGGTTGGATTCCACCTCTCCTTCTACTCTGGGAGGGGTAGTAAAGAACGTGGGGTCATGGTTAATCCACCACACCCATTTTACAGATGGGGAGACCGAGGGTTCGAGACATTTAGCATCCCCACAGGGAGCAACTGGAAGGTAGCAGAGATCCAAGTCGGAACCCAGCGCTGAATAGGCTCCCAAAATAAGCCCCGTCTACTCTATTACATCGTACTTCAGACCAGCAAGCTAGTGTTAATGGTTGGTTGGTCTAGCTAATAGGGTGTGTCTACAGAAATAGGCCCAGAAAGGCCATTAAAAATAAGACCGTGTTTGGATTTCTTAAGACTATATAAGTTTTCCCAAGCATTCTGTTTCTTTTGAGAGCCAAGCTTGGTCAAAGTTTTCAGAGGCTGACTTCATTAGAACACAAAAACTAGGCTTAGACAATGAATGTGATCTGGACTAGAAACATAATTCCTGAATTTGTCCACATCTTCCTTCTCTCTGTCAAATATTCTCGTCGCACCACCCCCCCACTAAAGACCGGTTGGAAACATGTGGGTGCCCCGGGCACAGGGATGCTGTGTACAGTTGCTCAGGATGTGTACTATACAAGGAAATCTGTTGAGGGGTGAAAGGGGTTGAGTCGGTGCTCCTCTCTCCAAGCCCTGTGTCATGGTGTGGGACTGAGTCCATCTGGAGTCAGGCTGCCATTTCCTGTTTTGTTAAAGGTAGCCATGGAAGGTAAACCTGCCAGAAGATACTTCCCTGAGGCAAACTTCCAACCACTGCTATCTAAATTATCTTGAGGAGAGGCTGAACATTTCAAGGAAAAGGCAGAGAAGGAGAACGTGACAACTTATCTAAAGTCTCAAGCCATTCTGCTCTGGCTACAAATTTGTGTAGTCTGTTCAGAAAAACAAAAATTCTTCCATTTTGGGACCACCTTCCAGAATGGGCAACTCAGAGATCATATGTCCCTGGGGTATTTACATGCCCTTTAAAGGTCTTGCCCTTCTTGCTGTGTGACATTGGGCCAAGTCTGTCACATCTCCGGGCTTGTCACCTCTCCTGGGAAACAGGGATCACAATGATAGGCATTTCATTAAATCTAAGACACTGTTATTTATAACATGCATTTTAATTTCATGTTTTACTAAGAAAACAAACCTGCCAATTCAACTGATACAACTTTGATTCTAAGATGTATCCTAATTTCAGAGATAAAGATGGAAGCAAAATAGGTCTTAAAATTGATGGGATTTAGTGAAATAGCCTCCCTATAGGATGTCGTGCAAAAAAATAAATAAAAAGCTTTGTAAACTATAAGGTGCTAAAAATATTAATTCTTCTTTGACACACGAACTTTCCAAGGACTTCATCTTAAAGACTAATGTATGATTAGATCCTCCCAAGTCTTACATAATTGTTTTAATGTACTCACGAAGTAATTCAAAAAGCTGCATTTTTACGGCGCGGGAGTCAGAATTGCTTTTCTACATTTATAACATTCCCACCCTCTTACGATTTATTTATTCGTGTAGAATCAACTTGTGAGTTTTCCCTTGAATGGGATTCAAGATTTGGGGTGTGATTTATAGTTCGAATTGACTAACATTTGGAAACAATGAACTGTGTTGTCTAAACACATAAATACCACCAGGGAAAGCTGAGGAGCTAATTACTGTAAGGGGAGGGGGTGGGGGAGGAAAGACACCACAAAATCCTGTTCAGCCGCAGGGCTGGGGGACGGTGGGGGGCTGGGGAGGGTGACTCCTCGGGGCCACGTTTCCCAGACTGCTTTGAGGGAGGAAACGGGAAGAGAGGTTTGGATTGCGGTTTCCCTCTGGAAAGAAAAAGAAATAGTTTGGAGGCCACCAAAGAGCAGTTGATCCTAATTCTTCCAATCTGAAAACACACAAGCTCTCTGGGGCCTCGGGCGGCTGAAGTCCTCCGCAGGACAAAGCCGGCCTTGGCATCCATCAGGCGCCAGGACACGGGCTCTGACTTCTTCGCCCTTTGACTGTCCAAGCCTGGCAGGCCGTCTCCTCCCCTGTCACAATGCCGGAAGCAGCCCCTCCAAGCCACCCTTGTGTCTTGGGGGGGGGCAGCCTGGAGTCCCCAGACAGGCCACACCTTGGAATCAGACAGACCTGAGCTGACGCCCTGCTTCTATCACTTGTCAGCAGTTTGGTACTAGACTTTTCTGTGCCTCAGTTTCCTTGTGTGTCAGGTAAAATGAGCTCATGCAGGGGAAGTGTTCACCCACGTGTCCAGAACGGCGTGGATGCCCGTTAAGTGACTCCTGCCAGGAACCTCCTCGTGGAACTCTCTGACTCATATTCAGTTAATATTTGCTGACCCCACCCCCCCATCGTGGGGCAGCCGTGGGGCAGGCAGCGTTGGGGACACGGTGGCGAGGAAGACAGATCTGGTCTCTGCTCCCACAGCACTTAGAGTCCCGGGCTGGCAGTAGATAATGAGCCAGGAAATAAACAAACCTAATAAGACACACTCGGTGGGGGATAAGGGCTCGGGGGGATATAAAGCAAGACACGGGGCGGTCAGGGAAGCCATCCATGCCCACCCAAGTACCTCAGTCCCCCAGGCCGTGATGCATCAGCCCAGTGCTGCTCAACCCCCAGGCGACATTCGGCCCTGCCTAGTGACATTACGATTACAGGGAAGGGGTGGCTACTGGCTCCAGGAGGTGGAGACCGGCGAGGCTGCTAAACATCCCACAGGACGCAGAACACCCCTCACCCCACAAAAAGCCCCAAAGAACTATCGGCCTCAAGCTCCAACAGCGCTGAGGTTGAGCAACCCTGACCCCGTCCAGTTCCCTGTGTTCTGGTTTCCATGACACTTAGCTGAGCCGATGACCGTGGAAACCCCTCCGTGCAAGGGCCCTGGAATGGGTGACATGGGAGAGCCAGCCCCCCAGGCGTTGCCCTCTCAGAGGGCGCGCAGGCCCGCAGCAATGCCCAGCCACACGCTCCCACCCCTCCTGGCCTAGGTTATTCCGACCAAGCTTACTCTGCTAACTAAAGATTAAAAAAAAAAAAAAGAAATCCAGTAACATTGGAATCTGGAGGTGGCTCTAGCCAGCTTCAGGGAAAATGGATTCAGGAACACTTCCACGCCAAAGAACAGACACGGACATGGTCCCGTAAGTGCACCCTCCTCCCCCCACCCCTGCAAGTTTCTGGTTTTATGGTTAAAGGAAAGCTCAGAAGCAGGGAGAGATGCTGCCACTAACAGGCACCAAGGGGCAGCAGGGAGTGCAGCTGGCAGCCTGACCGTGAGGGAGGAAGAGCGACGTCACACAGAGAGAGCAAGAAGAATTCAGGCACGATGGTCTGGAGCCGTGTGGACTCTGCATGACTCGACATGGAGACACTCAGACACTCAGAGCGGATGGCACCATTACTGCCTTCCCACCAATACCCGCACCCCCCACGCCACCGGGACTCTGACTGTGTTTGGGAGGAGAATGTGCACAGCCCTAAGAGTGGCTGAAATCAGCCATGGCCCTTTCACCTCTCTTTGCCAGTGATGTGTCTAGGAATGGTCATGGGACCATGCTGTAGACAATATGATGTCAGGAGGGTAAGTCGGCTTGGGAGCTTCCGGGACAGATTTTCCCCTCTGATAATGCAGAGGGCCACATGACTAGAAAGTCTTTTTTTTTTTCTCACCACCATTCCTTTGTTCTTGTTTGGGAAATGGGCTTGCAAGCAAGGATGTGATGCTTGGAACCGTGGTAGCCATTCTGTGACTATGAGGCAAGGCTTCCCCAATGTGCTGAGAGTGGAGGGAAGGAAACAGAAAGAATCTGGACCCTGCTTCAAATAATCGTCACGAAGATGAAACCTTCCCTGTATATAAACCCTTGCTGCTTACTGTCATGAACTCAGAAACAGAAGTGATTCAAACAGGGAGGGACCCCCGAGCACGTAAGGCACGGAACCACAGCCCGCACATCGTAAGTGCCATTGAAGTGTTTGCTCTATGGCTTCAAAACGTCAAAAGTGACTCCCCAGTAACAGCTTCAATAAGACAAGGACGGGAGTGGTGAGTAGGGGGTGTGTGTTAGAATCTGTAGTCTGACACATAATTAAGTATGTCCAAACCCCTTAATGATAGCTCTGTCAGGAGGCTTCGTGTTTGCCTGAACGGGTGCTGCTGATACAGTGAAGGAAAGGGAAGGAAGGTCGTGCCCAACTCCCCGGGTCTTCCCTGCCAACTGGACCCGTGTCCATTTTCTCCGAGGGCCAGCCAGTTGAGGAGGCCCTAATGAGAAGGTGTCCACAGGGGATGACTGGCTTCAAGCATGATTCAGTGTCCTGGCAGGAAGTTGGCCTGACAGCTGATGAAAGCAAAATATAATTAAATGTCAGCAAAAGCGAACATGGCAAGGCATCGGCTGACGAGCCAACGGGTCGCCAAGATTGCCCTCCCACGGGATGCCAGTCACGTCTCGCTGCCCCTCTGGGGTGCCGTGACCTGAAGGAACTGGCGTCGGATTCTGGGACAAGAGGAGCAGGTGTCTGGGGCACCTGGCGGAGGGGTGGTCACACCCTTGAGGGGCTGCAGGCTTTTCCCCCGCAGGCCAGAGGGTCCACTGGAGTTCTTCCCGCCGCCTGGGGCCTGGGAAGAAGGAACGTCAGGGGCCGTGCCCTCACATCCATGTTCTTCTCTGGGTTCCAGAACTGGAATACTGAGATGAGAGATAATTTGCCTGTTCCTCCCGAGAAAGATTATTCCAAAGGACAGAGACCATTCACCGAGTCCTTCCCACGCAGTAAGGCTGTGCTAATTGTTCTTAAATTGCATTATCTCACTAGGGGCAAAGACGGTCCATTTCGTCCCAGTATCCATTCCCCCTTTGTGTACAGTTATGGAACGTTCCCTCCACTCCCCATCCCTGGACCCCAACCCTCACTGATCTAGCTAGGCACATGGGGGCCCAGGGACTTCACTTACCCAGCTTCCTTTGCAGCTAAGTTCAGCCTCAGGGTACTTTCCGGTCAATGGTAAGTGACCAGTACTGGCTCGGGAACGTGCAGATCACATCTGCTTAGAGAATTTGTCTTTGCTTCCACTTCCCCCCTCTGCAGGCTGCGAAGGGGATGGTGTCAGCTTCACCCAAGGGGCAAGGCCCCAACATTGGGCAGAGCAATAACGTCAAAGGGATCTGGGTCCCTTGACAACCTCACAGGGCAGAGCAGCCATGGACCACCCTCTTCTAGACTTTTATGAAAGAGAAACATGCACTTGTAGCCTGTTTCCTGCCTTTTCCAGGACTTCTTTACAGCACTTTTACTGTACCCTAATACATCTTCAATCTTTGCAATAACCTTGTAAGACAGGTCTGGTTTTCTCCCCATTTTATCAAGGAAGACCCCAAGGTTCAGAGAGGTTGAACAGTTGGCCCTAAGACACAGCCGTATGAAATGGCAAAGCTGGGAAGGGATTCCAAATGTTGCTATAACCACAGTGTACGGCCTTAGGGACTGCTCGGGGCTCCGGCTTCCCTCTGCGGTGCCCATGGTGATGGCTTTCTAGCTATGTCTACACATTTTAAAAAGTTGCGACAAAGAAACTGATATGGTCTCCTCAAAGAGAAAGGAAGGGGGAGGCCTCTTTTTCCTTTGAAAAGCTGAGTGTTGGGGGCTTTGGAGGGTGCAGGGGTGACAAAGAGAGGTGATGAGTTGACATCTGTTACATTTGCCTCCATGCCCCCATTCTGGTACCAGCACCTAGATTTTGTGTGGGAGGCCTCCCCTCCATCCTTGATTCTTGCGGTTCAGTCTGGCTGACCCCACTGGGCCCGAGTTAGGCCCGTGGACCCCCACCCCAAGCATTGGCGTTTTGGTGGAGAGACACAAAGTCTTTCAGGGCCCGAGTTCATTCCTTCCAGCAGGAGATCCCCACAGGACCATCCATGAGTCCCTGCTACCCGGAATTCTATGCTGCCCTGAGCCCTGACCCTTCTGAGCCTCCCCATCAGCTTTTCCTTTGGTGTGGACAGCCCTGCCACATCCTTCCAAGCGAGTCTGTCTCTGCTCCCAGTTTTTCCAGGCTGGTCTTTCTTTTTTGTGAAGACCCCGCCTGATAGGGCTGCTTGAGCCAAGGCCAGAGCGGGTGGCACAGACCACGTCCAAACAGGACACCGAGGGTTCCAAACAAACCATCTGGGAGCCTTGGAGCTGGACTCAGAGGCCAACATCCCTAGGTCGGGAGCTGGCAGGCCCAGGAATGGGACAGGAGATAGGCGAGAGTCTGGAGAGAGGATGATGCACCAGGACTGACTGGGTAGGCGGGGGAGTGTTTATCTTGCTGGTTTCTGGGGTGTAGGTGGGTTCGGATAAAAGGCTCCATGTTGGGGTGCCTGGGTGGCACAGCGGTTGTGTGTTTGCCTTCGGCTCAGGGCGTGATCCTGGCGTTATGGGATCGAGCCCCACGTCAGGCTCCTCCGCTGGGAGCCTGCTTCTTCCTCTCCCACCCCCTGCCTGTGTTCCCTCTCTCGCTGGCTGTCTCTATCTCTGTCAAATAAATAAATAAAATCTTAAAAAAAAAAAAAAGGCTCCATGTTAACTGGGGGACAGGATCTCCCTTGGGGCTCTGTGCGTCCCGGCACATGGGCCAGGCCACAGAAGGAAGACCACCAAGGCTTTTGCCTCCTGGCCACGCTCAATGTCCCCGGAGCGCCGCTGCAGAGCGCCGGCCCACCCTGGAGCAGAGGGCAGCGAAGCGAGGCCTGGCAGCCCGTCTCCAGGCCCCGTGAGAGCAGCGCCGGGGAAGCGTGGTCATAAAGCACTCAAGTGCCTCTCTCCCCAGACGGAGCTGGATTTATGGGGCCCACTCGTGGCTCTGCTTCATTGCGATGCAAAGACCCAGCTGGGGCATCACTCATGAAGGACAGCCCGAGCCTCAGGCACCTGGGGCAGAGCCTACGCTCCAGCCTGGAGGCGGCGCTGGCTTGGGCCCTCCCCGCTCAGCCAGCCTCGCGCCCCTGGGGATGAGAAAGGGACGGTAGCTTTGCACCTCACTCCTGGGTCCTCTCTGCAAGGGCCTCTGGTCCATGGACTTTCCGATCCTGAGTATCAGGGCCACCCAGCACACGGTCAGGTCTAGCGCTGGCCGGACGGTAGGTCTGCTCATCAGTCATGGATATGGCAGGGGACAGCGGTGAGCCATCAGTGGGTCTGAGTCCTCTGTCTCAAATCTCTGGTTAGGGGATTTAGGACAATGTGCTCCACTTCCCTGAGCCTCAGTTTCCTCCTCTGGAAAATGAGGACAACAAACCTTTCCTTTTGGGGCTACCGTGTGGGTAAAGGGAGATCTCTAATATGGCATTTGTTGTATAATTAGCCCTCAGTACATGGTAGCCAGTGGACCACAGTATTAGGCAAAATAACACAAAAGTGTCTTACTTTTCTTGAATCACCTTTCACATACATAATCAAATTCTGTCTTCCTGACCACACCAGGAGGGACGTGGGTCGAATGGCAGTGTTTCCATGTTAGCAGTGAAGAAATCGGGCCCTAGGAGGTCAGGTGGCTTCCCTACAATCCCATGAAGGGACAGAACCAGGGCTTAAGTCAATGCTGTTCACTCCCGGTTCACTTCTTATTCCACTGAGCACCAGTGAGAACCCTGCCCCCCGGAGAGAATGGCGATAAGAATAACAGGCACGCAAACTGGTACTTACTGGGTGCCAGGCCCCTCATCCTGTTAATCATCTTATTTAGCCCTTAAAAGAATCCACCTGTCAAAACAGGATCAACGTCTATAAAGAAGTCTTCAGTGCAAACTCACGGGCTTGAACTGTGAATGTCACGGGCGCCGTGATGCAGGGAAACGGAAGGCGCCGTCATCACGGAAGCAGGTGTCTCACCCTTGGCATTGTTGACACCGGGGTGCTGGGGGAGCTGTCCTGGGCACTGTGGGTGCTAAACAGCATCCCTGATCCCCAGGCACTAGATGTCAGTCCCACACCCCGCCCCTCACACACCAGTTAACCAAATATGTCTCCAGACACTGCCCAGTGTCCCCCTGGGGGGGCAAAAGTGCCTCCCCGTTGAGAACCACTGCATGGAGACAACGGAGGAAAGCTTCCTGGAAGAGGTCATTTTAAAAAGGAGGGTGTGACCAAGAGAGGTTCTGGAAGGGTCAAGAGAACCGCCCTCTTTTGTGCAGAGAAGGAGGGATTCGAGAGAGACCTTACAGCAGGCCGCGTGGGTCAACTCATCAGCAGTGTGTGACAGACAGAGCAGCCCAGAACGTGATAAATGGCTCCCATTCCGAGAGCCATGTCCTCCTCCTCCTCCTCCTCCTCCGCTTGGGAAACGGAGATTTTATGGAGGGTGATCTATCCTAAATGACTATCCCTTCCCTTTCGGTCCCAGAAGGGCCCAGAGTGCCCCCAGGTCAAGGGCTCAGCTGACTCGTGAGCTGTGCGCGGGGTGGACGTCACCTACTACTTTGCTGGCACCCGTGTGTGTGTCACGGCTCCTTGAGACACCGACAAAGGAGCTTGGCCCCAAACACAGGAACGTGTTCCTGGTCCTGACCCCCAGAGCACAAATTCCCCGAGGAGCTGGCTGAGGGGTCAGGGAAACACCCCGGGACTGTGCAGCTTGGTGTCAGTGGACCGGCTGTCGAGGAGTTCTAGAACCACCGCCCGGCTCTGCTTACTGCAATGGCTAGAACGGTTCATCTCATCACGTAGAGTTCACCTTGCAGAACTACTCCTACGCTTCTTCTTGCGGATACATAATTCATACACCATAAGATCGCCTTTTAAAAGCATACAATTCAGTGGTTTTTAGTCTACTCCCAGGGCTGTGCAAACCATCACCACTAATTCCAGAATATTGTCATCGCCCCAAGGAAACCCCCCGCCATGAGCAGCCGCCGCCCGCTTCCCCTCCCCCCAGCCCTGGCAACCTCCCATCTGCCTTCCGCCTCTGCTGTGCCCACTCCGACGTCTCCTGGGAATGGAGTCGCACCACACGGTGTCCTTCGTGACTGCCTTCTGACGCTTAGCGTAATGTTTTCCAGGCTCCAGCCACGTTGGAGCACGTCGGTGCTGGATTCCTTTTTATGGCCAGAAAATAGTCCCTTGTGTGGACGTACACACTTTGTCCTTTCCTCGGCTGCCGGACGTTCTGGTCGTTTCCACTTCTGGCTGTTGTGAACAGTGCTCCTATGAACATTCACGTACACGTCTGTGTGGATGTCAGTTTTCATTTCTCTTGGGTATGCACCCAGAAGTGGAATCGCTGGGTCACATAGGGTCCTTGGTTCCAAGATCATCAAAACCTTGGGACTTGACGTACTGGGTCAGTCCTGAAGTGTTTGTGGGCTGGGATTCTGGGCCACCCTACATCCCTGCTGTCTTCCTGTCTGGCTCATCACGGAAGTGCCATCCTGCGCTCGACACACCAAGTCTTCCAGAAGCTATTTATACCCCAGCTGGAGTTCCCACGGCGCGAGTTCTCTGGGTGCATACACAGATATTCTGACAACGCCTCCGTAATTCAGTACAAGAAACCTGTCAGGTACTTAATACTGCGCTATGGCCTTTGGGGACATCCATGATCTAATACTGTTTTATCAGTTGCATGAACATGGGAAGACGAAGCAAGGGAGGGGAACGCTGGGGTCTCCAAAGCTTCCTGTAAGATATTGTGTAAGATTCCAGAAATGAAACTAAATGGTACATTACATTTTCTTATTTAGTTAGAACCTACTTTTTTAAAAAAAATGTTCTCTATTCTCTCATCTATGGAACATAAGAACTAGGATGATCGGTAGGGGAAGAAAGGGAAAAAGAAAGGGGGGTAATCAGAAGGGGGAATGAAACATGACAGACTATGGACTATGAGAAACAAACTTGAGGACTTCAGAGGGGAGGTGGGTGGGGGAATGGGATAGACTGGTGATGGGTGGTAAGGAGGGCACGTATTGCATGGTACACTGGATGTTATACGCAACTAATGGAGCATCGAACTTTATATCGGAATCCAAGGATGTACTGTATGGTGACTAACATAATATAATAAAAAATCATTAAAAAAAAAAAGAAATAAAAAAATAATGTTCTCTAGGGGCTTCCGGACAAAAGTCAAATCCGCTTGTTAATTACATCCTGAGCCCCCACCGTCACATGAGGAGTTTTGTTTTCTTGACGTTGACTTGATCTGATTAAGTTAATGGTCTGGGAGATAATAGCATCCCCTCTTTGCAGAGCTGGCTCTGGCCAGGCCCATTTCTGATCATTTTAACAACTCGACTGGGTCCTCTAAAAATTAAATGGAAGTTAGCCTCGGACCTGGAGGCACTTTTCCATTCACTTACTGCTGGACCACGTCAGTATTCTAAAGAGGCTGCGGGTGTTACTCCTTTCTGAATAATGTATCATAGCTAATGAAAGCTTTAAAAACTGGCTAACACGAAAGCAAAACAGTCACTCCCACAGGTGTCTCCAATGAAGCCTTTCTGGGCAGAAGTGACGAAAACACCCATTTCGGCCTCTGCAGCCCCAAGCCATTCGGCTAGTGGAGTTCACCTCACCCCCAAAGAGTATTCGCTGGACATCTACTCGGAACACACAGTGCAGGAATTAGACACAAAGCAGTATTAAGAGGGCGTAGCTGACAGGAGAGGTTACACTGCAGTAACAGTAAACCCCTCCAAATCAGAGGTTTCAAATGAGCACTTGTTTCTTACTGCATTTCTTACTACTCATCTAACCCTGAAACAGACAGTAGAGCCCACCTGCTAAGACTACTGATTTCTGCACGGAGAGGAGGATGTGTGCTGACAAACTTGGAAAAGTTGCTTCGATACTATGCTACTTGATTATTTTCTACGTTATAAGCAAAGGACGTCATGAGACAGCGAGCTCTGGTGTAAGAGTGCTGGCAATGTAAAGACAGAACCGTGTTTTCTACTCCTCCTTTAGCTTTGGTGCCCTATCACAGGGTCACGCATGGAGAAGGTGATCAAACCGTGTAAAAGGCAGCAGAGCAGAGCCCAGACAGAGATCACACTCATAGGTTCGAATGAGGCTTCCAGCCCTCCCGAGCTCTGTGACTCAGACAGTCTTCTTAACCTCTCTGAGCTCCATTTCCTCAACTATGGCGTGGAGAAGGGGTGTACATTGGTGTACAATGAAGAGTAACTGAATTACTGCCCGCCAAGCACCTGGAAGGGTCCCTGGCACAGTGCGGGCACTATATGATTAATCAATATATGAGAATTAGCATCTTTTGAGTGTTGATTTAGGAACTGAACTAGGGCTTATTTTGTTGAATCCTCACAACAGCTCAATGGTGCAGGCATGGTCTGATGACCGTTTTGCAGATAAGGAAACCAAGGCCTGAGAGCTAACTTGCCTGGGGTCCGATAACCAGTCGGACAAGATCTGAGCCCAAATCAAATTGTGGTTTGAACCCAGGTACTCCTGGCTCCAGGGCAGACGCTCTGCCTCGAAGCTATGGAACCTGTATTTGCAGAAAAAATAAAGTCTTAGGTGAGCCAGACGGTGCCCATCTCTCCTGATCTGATGTGTTGTAAACTCCACACTCTGTCTTCATTCAGTCTGTTAACATTCTTGGTTCCAACATACTTTCTAATCCTTTCACATCGATCCCTTCTGTAGACTCCCGTCTCCTGGAGTTGGTTCTAGGATCCACCGCACTGTCCTCCCCTTAGCATTTCTTGGACAAAACAGAGTTTAAAAACAGCAGCACCCTCTTCCTTTCTCCACCCCCGCTGTGTTATGCCAGCAGCTGTCCAGCGATGCGTCCGCATAGCTCAATTCACAGCTCCTGAAAGCCACGCTGCCATCTTTATAATCTCCCGCACATAGTGGACTGGAAGCAGCTTCCACTGCCGAGCTAACTCAGGTCCTGCTTCCCTCTGCTGCAGTCATGCTTTGGAGAAAAGGGCAGGTCATGCCCTCTGTTCAAGCCTCTTTTTTCTTTCTGAAAAGTTTGTCTTTCTTAAGCTCGCTTCTTCAGATGACACAGGGTGAGGACTGTTCATGCTAACGTAGAAGGCAGTTCTTTGAGGAAACACCCAATGGAGACAGTTTCAGGGTGCCACATTTGCTAATGATGGAGGGGGGTTATCCTCCAAAATAAGGCAACATGTAGAGCCAAGGAGAACTGGGCACTTCTGGGCCCTTTTGCAACAGAAGTGCCCCCCAAAGCTCTCTAGCAGATTCGGAGCTGCTGGAGGCATTGTCGGTTACGCTAGTCTTCATTACACACCTACAATGCCAGGCTCTGTTCTAGGGACCAGGAACCAGAGCAGCACAGGACAAGGTCCCTACATAAATGGAACTCCCGTCAGGTGGGCAGGCAGGAATGTGGTTGTTATGGGCTGGGCTGGATGTAAGACAGGGACCTAGGCCTCATTAAGACGTGGCCTTGAGTCTGAAGAGTGGAGGGGGCCTGAGCTCTGGCTGGGGAAAGCCAGGTGTGGAGAAGGAGGGGGGGCTCGAGAGGACCACGCATAAGCCAGGGCCAACCCGGACTGAGGCATATGTGTTTATGTGCAGGAATGCGACCCAGGGGTTTGTCCGTGGGACTGCAGAGCTCTGGGGGAGAGAGGGCACCAGAACAGGGGATGGCGGCTAGAAAGGAGCCGAGCTGGCATTGCCAGTTAGAGAGAGAGGTGCAGGTGGGAACAGAGGAGATGGGGGGCCCACAGAGAAGTGGATAGATTTCCTCCTATGAGGCGCTCGCTCCTACTGGAGAAGGTGGGGGAGGTCATAAACAAGCAAAAATATAATATATAAGGTAGAAAGATATAAAAGCAGGCTGTGGGGACGAAGAGCGGGGCACCAGTGAAGAGTTCCTATCTCAGACAAGGCTTTCTGAAAGGCGACATCCGAGCAGACCTGAGTGGTGGGGAAGACGAGGAGAGGCACACAGCAGGTGCAAAGGCCCTGTGGGCCAAGAGCACTGGACATGTCACAGGAATAGCAAGGAGGCCAGCAGCTGGCACAGAATGAACAGATGGGAAGCGGATCCCACAGGGCAGTCAGAGGGAGAGAAGTTGGGCAAATTCATCTTACATTTCGGAGGTTCTGATGGACGGTAGAGAGGGTGCACTTTGAGGGTGCCCCGAAGCCTGAATCTGAAAATAAACTTCCCTGCAGGGAGGGCGGCAAGTCTGTGAATGGAACAATGAAAAAGGCTTTGGAGCCGATCTCCAAGCGCCAGGTGAGCCCCTCCTGTGCGCCCTGCACCCGGGACCACGATTGCAGCTGGGTGTGCACAGTCCCTGCCTGTTGAGAGTCCCTGGGCGTGTGCTCGCCGGGCAGTGGGTACGCATACCCGCTCACAGTGTCCCCCGTGTGTGCACGTGCTGCTTCCCATTCTCTCGCAGCCCGTGGCGCAGGTCTTGCTGGCCCATCCAGCCGTGTGGTGCAGCCAGCCTCCCGGCCTCCGCGAGCTGACCGTGCTCACCTCGTCCTGGCTCCGCCATCAGGGACGTCAAGTGAGTCGCTAGAGTACTGACACCATGAGAACTGATGATTGTTGCCAGCAGCCCCACCCCATCCCCCATCCTGGAGAGAGCTGGTTGTTAAACCCTCGGCAGCACACCACCGGCTATGTCCATCTGGCAGAGGAGGCCGGCAAGGTGTGGCAGGGGAAAGGCCCAGAGCCTCGGAGGGGCAGTGCTCCCAGTCGAGAGGTCCCCGCCTTCTGTCAGTTTGCCGATGATCCTGGTAGCGCACGCTCCAGGGACAGTGTACGGAGATTTCATTTTGGCTGCCACACCGATCTGTAAGGATTTCGACATCTCCCTTGGTTCCTGTGTCTGCTTCAGATGAAAGCCTGAAATTCCCGGTGGGCTTTCCATGAAGTGGGGGACAACCCTCCCCGGCCCCACCGCTGTCCCCTGAAGGCTCCGAGAGGGCGCCTAGAGAACTGTTGGGGAGCAGCTGGGGGGGGCACCTCCACGCCAGGCTGCATCTAGGAGCCGGGAGAGGAAAGCAGGGAGGCAGAGGCTCAAGGCGAGATTCAGTAAATGCCATCTACGTAATTGCTAGTTAACAAAAGGTCGGACCCTGTGGTATGACCTTCGATTATGCTGAAAAAACCAATCCAGTTTTTTAATTTCCTCGGGTAGAGGCTGCGGCCTGTGTGGGTTCGTGGGGCGTCGGCAGGGGAGGGGGCAGCCTTGTTTGTGAAAGAGGGACCAGCTGGCGGGGCTGCCCTGGGGTCTCTTATACCCAAACGTCTCACCGGCTTCAGGTATAAACTGGGCCTTCCTCTGACCTGTCTTGAGCCACGGAGGGTAAGGAAGGCTCCAAGGAGGAAGAATGAGAGCAGAGATTTACTGAGGGCCTACTGTGCGCCACGTACTTCATCCAGACACACAGACACACTCATGTAAGGCCCACGACCCCCGATGACTGGATATGCCCACTACCCTCCTGTCCGTGTGTACAGCCACGGAAACAGCTACACAGAGAGGTTAAACCATTTGTTTGAGGTCACACAGCTCATAGGTGGTAGGGCTGGGGTTTGAACTCAGCTGATATGGCTCCAGATCCTCAACCCCCAATGACTAAACTGCTCGGGATGGGGGTGCACAGGTTAGCCACGAAGTAGCAGGAAATGCTCTGACCGCGGTCTAACATACCTCATGGGAAACTGGGAAAATGCTGTGGGTGCTCAGGGCACCTTCAGCCCTTTTCCTCCTCAGTCCAACAAAGCCAGGCGACTCTCAGAGACGCCACCACCAAGGCCTCATCATTTCTTGCTGGGGCCACCGCCGTGGTCCCTGGAGATCCCTGCCTCCAGCCTCACCTCCTCCCCCTCCCTGCAGAGGGGCGCTGTCTCCATCACGCTCCTGCAGAAAGCCATCAAGAGCCGCACTGCCTGGGCAGCACGCAGACCCAGCTGGCCTGACTCTCATGTCGCCTTGCTGCTTTCCCAGCAGAATCCCACTGACCATGTCCCGTGTGCACGGTNTACATAAATGGAACTCCCGTCAGGTGGGCAGGCAGGAATGTGGTTGTTATGGGCTGGGCTGGATGTAAGACAGGGACCTAGGCCTCATTAAGACGTGGCCTTGAGTCTGAAGAGTGGAGGGGGCCTGAGCTCTGGCTGGGGGAAGCCAGGTGTGGAGAAGGAGGGGGGGCTCGAGAGGACCACGCATAAGCCAGGGCCAACCCGGACTGAGGCATATGTGTTTATGTGCAGGAATGCGACCCAGGGGTTTGTCCGTGGGACTGCAGAGCTCTGGGGGAGAGAGGGCACCAGAACAGGGGATGGCGGCTAGAAAGGAGCCGAGCTGGCATTGCCAGTTAGAGAGAGAGGTGCAGGTGGGAACAGAGGAGATGGGGGGCCCACAGAGAAGTGGATAGATTTCCTCCTATGAGGCGCTCGCTCCTACTGGAGAAGGTGGGGGAGGTCATAAACAAGCAAAAATATAATATATAAGGTAGAAAGATATAAAAGCAGGCTGTGGGGACGAAGAGCGGGGCACCAGTGAAGAGTTCCTATCTCAGACAAGGCTTTCTGAAAGGCGACATCTGAGCAGACCTGAGTGGTGGGGAAGACGAGGAGAGGCACACACAGCAGGTGCAAAGGCCCTGTGGGCCAAGAGCACTGGACATGTCACAGGAATAGCAAGGAGGCCAGCAGCTGGCACAGAATGAACAGATGGGAAGCGGATTCCACAGGGCAGTCGGAGGGAGAGAAGTTGGGCAAATTCATCTTACATTTCGGAGGTTCTGATGGACGGTAGAGAGGGTGCACTTTGAGGGTGCCCCGAAGCCTGAATCTGAAAATAAACTTCCCTGCAGGGAGGGCGGCAAGTCTGTGAATGGAACAATGAAAAAGGCTTTGGAGCCGATCTCCAAGCGCCAGGTGAGCCCCTCCTGTGCGCCCTGCACCCGGGACCACGATTGCAGCTGGGTGTGCACAGTCCCTGCCTGTTGNGTTGCAGCTGGGTGTGCACGGTCCCTGCCTGTTGAGAGTCCCTGGGCGTGTGCTCGCCGGGCAGTGGGTACACATACCCGCTCACAGTGTCCCCCGTGTGTGCACGTGCTGCTTCCCATTCTCTCGCAGCCCGTGGCGCAGGTCTTGCTGGCCCATCCGGCCGTGTGGTGCAGCCAGCCTCCCGGCCTCCGCGAGCTGACCGTGCTCACCTCGTCCTGGCTCCGCCATCAGGGACGTCAAGTGAGTCGCTAGAGTACTGACACCATGAGAACTGATGATTGTTGCCAGCAGCCCCACCCCATCCCCCATCCTGGAGAGAGCTGGTTGTTAAACCCTCGGCAGCACACCACCGGCTATGTCCATCTGGCAGAGGAGGCCGGCAAGGTGTGGCAGGGGAAAGGCCCAGAGCCTCGGAGGGGCAGTGCTCCCAGTCGAGAGGTCCCCGCCTTCTGTCAGTTTGCCGATGATCCTGGTAGCGCACGCTCCAGGGACAGTGTACGGAGATTTCATTTTGGCTGCCACACCGATCTGTAAGGATTTCGATATCTCCCTTGGTTCCTGTGTCTGCTTCAGATGAAAGCCTGAAATTCCCGGTGGGCTTTCCATGAAGTGGGGGACAACCCTCCCCGGCCCCACCGCTGTCCCCTGAAGGCTCCGAGAGGGCGCCTAGAGAACTGTTGGGGAGCAGCTGGGGGGGGCACCTCCACGCCAGGCTGCATCTAGGAGCCGGGAGAGGAAAGCAGGGAGGCAGAGGCTCAAGGCGAGATTCAGTAAATGCCATCTACGTAATTGCTGGTTAACAAAAGGTCGGACCCTGTGGTATGACCTTCGATTATGCTGAAAAAACCAATCCAGTTTTTTAATTTCCTCGGGTAGAGGCTGCGGCCTGTGTGGGTTCGTGGGGCGTCGGCAGGGGAGGGGGCAGCCTTGTTTGTGAAAGAGGGACCAGCTGGCGGGGCTGCCCTGGGGTCTCTTATACCCAAACGTCTCACCGGCTTCAGGTATAAACTGGGCCTTCCTCTGACCTGTCTTGAGCCACGGAGGGTAAGGAAGGCTCCAAGGAGGAAGAATGAGAGCAGAGATTTACTGAGGGCCTACTGTGCGCCACGTACTTCATCCAGACACACAGACACACTCATGTAAGGCCCACGACCCCCGATGACTGGATATGCCCACTACCCTCCTGTCCGTGTGTACAGCCACGGAAACAGCTACACAGAGAGGTTAAACCATTTGTTTGAGGTCACACAGCTCATAGGTGGTAGGGCTGGGGTTTGAACTCAGCTGATATGGCTCCAGATCCTCAACCCCCAATGACTAAACTGCTCGGGATGGGGGTGCACAGGTTAGCCACGAAGTAGCAGGAAATGCTCTGACCGCGGTCTAACATACCTCATGGGAAACTGGGAAAATGCTGTGGGTGCTCAGGGCACCTTCAGCCCTTTTCCTCCTCAGTCCAACAAAGCCAGGCGACTCTCAGAGACGCCACCACCAAGGCCTCATCATTTCTTGCTGGGGCCACCGCCGTGGTCCCTGGAGATCCCTGCCTCCAGCCTCACCTCCTCCCCCTCCCTGCAGAGGGGCGCTGTCTCCATCACGCTCCTGCAGAAAGCCATCAAGAGCCGCACTGCCTGGGCAGCACGCAGACCCAGCTGGCCTGACTCTCATGTCGCCTTGCTGCTTTCCCAGCAGAATCCCACTGACCATGTCCCGTGTGCACGGTCTCAAATGCACACGGCTCTCCCTGCCTTTCCCTTGCCCATATGCTGTTCCCTGTGGTTGGAACACCTCGTTCCATTTTCTGAACCTACTAGCTCCTTGTGACGCTAGTAAGTTTCCTCTCCTTTTGGAACACCCTGACCTCCAGGGTGAGGTAAGAGACCCTTCTGCATTTCCACTACACCTTGCAGGGGCCACCAAACTCCCCCACCTTGGTGTGGTCACTGACGTTCTTGTCTGCCTGCCTGCGGGCTGCGGCCGCCATTGGGGGCAGGGACACGCTCTTGGGCACTTTTGTTCTCTTAACAACCAGCACAGAATCTGGCACACAGTAGGTACTCAATAAATAGCCACTGCACAAGTGAGTGGACAAATGAGTGGCTGGCCACCTTTGAATTATCCATCCTTTCAACGAGGTAGCAATCCTGACTCGTCCTACCTCCGACAGCCAAAGGCAGCCCTGTGCTATGGGGGTGGGTGGGGTGAGGACAGGTCTTTGAAAAAGAGAATCAGTCAGGAGGAGCACGAAAGGGGCTGGAGCAGGTGTTTTCAAAGTACAGTCACAGTTGTGACAACCAAAGTCCCTGCAGCACTGACAGAGGTCACACGGGCTAATGCAGCTATTCCTTCAGGAAGGCGAATCCCACCTCCAAGCCCAGGGACCACGGCAACAACAGTCATCCGCAGCCCGTGCCGTGGGATCAAGCGCGTGGCTGGGGGCAAAGCTGTGTGCACACAGTAATTAAAGGCTGGTGGCCTCTGCTGCTGCCCTAGTGCGTCAGGCAAGCGTGGCCTGCAGGTCCGGGAAGCGCTGTCCCGTGGCAGGATAGATTAGGCCTCGGATGTTCCGGAAGCTTGCCCAGCTCCTTAACCACCTCCTGTGTTCTCCTCCTCCCGGGGACTGAGCCCACGCTGGCGTCCTCGGTGGAGTCCTGGGGCATTTTCACTGCAGTGTTGTTGCGTTCTTTGTGGGCAAGTGGAGGGAGGTGACAGAAATGGGGGGTATCTCCAGTGAACAGGGTGACATTCCTCAATCAGGTCCCCACCAACAGGGGTATGGAAGTCACACGGATGCTGACAGGTGCCACACGTGGGCTCATTGGCCCAACATAGCCCATGAGGGGCGTTTTCAGCGGTGGCACAAATGAGCTCACAGACAGGTTTGGAAAGTGTTATCTGAGGGTGAGGCTCAGAGTGGCATCTGGGGACAGAAGAAGGAGCAAGTCCAGTGGTTTCCGATATGGGCCTGTCACCCATGGAGGCTTCCGGCTCGCCCCCCCCCCCCACTGAGCTGGGGCTCCCAGCTAGAAGGAAGATGTCCCCACCCCCTTGTTCTTCGTGATGCTAAGTCAAGGTTCATGATGTGAGCTCCGGTTCTCGGGTAATGAAATCTTAATAAACCACGCCAGGAGAAAGGCTGTCCAAACAGATTAACGGCGATGGGACAGAGTTCAAAGAGGAATCACTTTTGATGATTTAGAAGCAGCTCAAGGCTGTTTCGAGGGCTCGTTCTGTGTTAAGCACGTGGTGAGCAAGAGAGGAAGTGGGGGTAGGATAGGGTGAGACTGGGAGGCTAAGGGAGCAAGACTGACGGGATGCAGTGTGCCCTCCCCCAGGGACAAGTGAGCCCCGAGAACCCTGGGAAACCCAGTCCGGAAGGCCAGCTCCCCGCTGCCAGGGTTTGGAGAATGACACCAGTGATTTCCAGACAAGAGAACTGTGATATACTTAAAGTTAACAATGAGCCCTTTACTTTTTAGGATGCTGTAAATGTTCTGGAATCAGAGAGCAGTGATGGTTGTACAGCCCTGTGAATATACTAAAAGCCACTGAATCATACACTTTAAGATGGCAAGTTTTATGGTATGTGAATTACATCACAATAAAAAAAGGTGGAAAAAGCCCCTTTATTCCATATCCCATCCTGGGTCAGGAAATTCAAGGAACACCAGGGTGTGGTGACTGAAGCACAGGAGACCACATTCTACAAAGAATGAAAACAAACAAAGGACTCCTTTGAACAATAGCGGGCAAGAGGTGTCATCAATTTCGCACTGGGGGCACGTTTAGCCAGGGGATAAACTTCAATTACACAAGCATATTCACTGTATGTCAGCTACTGTCTAGACTTCACAGATTCCAGAAAGATGAAGAGACCAGGGCCGTAGCCCTCAGAGAAAGAACGGCAAATAACTCAGGCAGGAGGCACCACATGCCATGAGCAGTGAGAAAGGCTCTGCGGGTTTATTTCGAAGGAGATTCACCGGGGGGCGAAGTCCCTTCCGGTTACACGGACCCAGGACTGAGACGAGGCATGGAGAACGCAGGATTTGAGATGGGCTTTGAAGCAGGGTGAGCATCCTGACAGGTGGAAATGCTTCAGGTGGGAGGACAGGCAGGAGCAAAGGCACAGGGGCTGGAAAATCCAAGGTGCTTCAGTCGGCCTGCAAAGGAGGGTGTGTGGAGGGCAATGGAGGAAGGTCGGTCTGGAAGCCGAGTTCCGGCTGCTGGGAAGGAGGTGGACTTGGTCCGTTTCGTGTCCTCACCTGGGAGTGACTTGATCAGGCGTGTCCTTCCCTGCCTCAGGGAGCGGTTCCGGTTCTAAACTGTGAGGCAGGCAAGGTTTGCTTGGGGGCGCCTTCCCTGCAACGCCATCCTCCAGATTCCTGGCATCCTTCTGCCTTCAAGGTGCTCAGCTTTGGTGGGCGTGCCCCCCCGAAGATGCTCAGTGAGAATATTAGATGAGAGAATGAATGAATGAACGCACAAATGAAGGAACGAATGAATGGATGAACGAATGAACGAACGAATGAATGCTCCGGGCAGGTCAGACCCTCATCTCCACATCCAAACTGACCTGTCCAGTGTCAGAACTTCAGGACTCTGGCAGGAAAGAGGCAGGTGATGGCTGGGTGCTTCCATGAAGGCACCGCAGGAAATTCGTGGTAACCCTCCGGGCGCGATGACAGCATCTATACAGTAGTCCCCTTATCCGTGGTTTTAGCTGCCCGTGGCTGGCCAGCCGTGGTCTGGAAGCAGACGATCCTTCTTCTGACACAGCGTCAGGACAGTCAGAGCCCCACGCTGTGTCATGAAGCCCACGTCATCCACCTCATTTCATCTCATCACGCAGGCACTTTATCGTCCTCCATCATCCCAACAAGGGTGAGTCGAGCACAAACAGATACTCTGAGAGAGAGGCCGCGTTCCCACATGTGTATCACAGTCTGTTGTTACAACTGTAACGGTAATATAATCTCTTACTGTGTCTCATTTCTAAATTAAACACGATCACAGGTGTGTGTGTGTAGGAAAACAAATACTATACATAAGGTCTGCTGCTCTCTGTGGCTTCAGGCATCCACTGGGAGCCGTGGAACCCGCCTCCCACAAACAAGTGGGGGGACTGTAAGCTCTCTGTTGGAAATCTTAACCCAGGGGATTCTGCAGGCGGCATCTCGGGCACTGGGTGTGCCGGGCACAGGTGTCTGTCCACGCGCCTCAGACCACATCCCTGCCCTTCTTGGGCCCGACCTGCCCACGTGCTCAGCCCTCTTAAAGATGACACAGCTGCAGAAGAAAAGCCATCTCCAGCGTGACAGGTGAGCGTTGACAGGAGCCGACTCGTCGTGGCCAGGCCGCTGCATCTCGCACTTTCACAGGGGACCCTGGGTGCGCTTGGTGTCTCCTGCCTCTCGTGCATCCTTTATTCATGCAGACAGGTGTCCGGCACTCGAGCCTCATCGCTCTCGTGGCCTGATGGACGGAGAAGCAGCCTCGTATGTGTCTGTGCTGCATCTATCTTCTTGGACGGAGACCATTCCTCAAGGTTCTGGGAGCTGCCACCCCAAGAATTCAATTTACCCATTGCAGCTTCCCTGGAGCGCTCCTTAGTATCTGTGGTTAATCACAATTCATCTGGGCTAAAGATTTCTCTGATGTGCCCCTCTCCTGCTGGAGTTCAAACCATCTTTTTCCACCTGCGTATCTGTCTTTCAGCCTGCTTCCGGAGGGAGAAATCTGAAGCCAACCAGGAGACGAGCTCGTGAGATTGGAGGCCCGGGAGCCATTTAGCCCCATCTCCAGTTCATGGGTTTGGGGGAGGGACAGTGACAGAGAGGCAGGGCAGGCTTCCTGGGCACATGACCTAGCAGCTGCACAGGACCCTATGCTAAGGGCTCTATGCTTGGCTTAACATTCTGCTGTTACTGTCTTGAAGTTCTTTTTTTTTTTTTTTTAAATATTTTATTTATTTGAGAGAGAGGAAAAAAACAGGCTGGGGGGGAGGGGCAAAGGGAGAAGCAGATTTCCGGCTGAGCTGGGAGCCCGATGCAGGGCTGGAGCCCGGGACCCTGGGATCATGACTTGAGCCAAAGGCAGACGCTTAACCGACTGAGCCACCCAGGCGCCCTGCTCCTGCTTTGAAATTCTTTTTTTTTTTTTTTTTGAGAGAGAGAGAGCGTGTGTGAGCACATGTGGGTGGCACTGGGGAGGGGCAGAGGGAGAGGGACAGAATCGTAAGCAGGCTCCGGCCTCAGCACAGAGCCTGATGCCCCATCTCCATCTCACAACCCTGAGATCATGACCTGAGCCAAATCAAGAGTCAGAAGATCAACCGACTGAACCACCCAGGTGCCCTGAAATTCTTAATACTTTCTGCATGAAAATTATATAGTGGGTCCTGCACAGAGGCCTGGCTCTCACTGCTGATTGGTTTGGATTTCTTCTGCGGCCACCGACATGGTCCTAAGTCTGGCTGATCTTTCAAAAATGCCGAATCACTGATAATGATGCTTCTAGGGAATTGGTTTCCCCCTCGTGCTTTCCCGCTGCCCTGGTCAGGGCTCACCATCTCTTTCCTGGGCTACTGGGGGCTCTGACAGCCTCCTTCCCTCCAGCCTCTACTTGCTCTGAGTCACCTAGAACATTGCTAGTCAACAGGGCTGTTGTGCTGCAGAGCTCCGGGGGGTGCGGGGGGGAGCAGTCATCTAGGACCCACAGTGAAAGGTGCCCCCGAGTGGCCCTGGAGTCATGCACGGGAGAGGCCCTACCAAGCAGCTATTGATCACAAAGCAGCCAACAGTAACTGAGCTCATACTATATTCCAGGCAACATGCTAAGCACTTAAGTGCATTTGCCCAAACACTGAATCATAACAACAATCCCAGAAGCAGGTATTAGTACTGTCGTCGTTTTTTTAAAGATTTTATTTATTTATTTATTTGAAAGTGAGAGTGCATGAGGAGTGAGAAGAGCAGAGGGAGAGGGAGAAGCAGGTTCCCCGCTGAGAAGGGAGACCAACGTGGGGCTTTATCCCAGGACCCTGAGATTGTGACCTGAGCCGAAGGCGGATGCTTAACGGACTGAGCCACCCAGGGGTCCCAGTGCTCTTGTCATCTTATGGATGAAAAAGATAATGCTCAAAGAGAATAAGCCGAACACAGGAGGTAAGAGCAGGGATTCCAGAGGCAAGATCCCTGCTTCGAATGCCAGCTTGGTTATAACTGGATCGTGACTTTGGGCAAGTTATTCAACTTCACCGTGCCTTGGTTTTCTACTTATGGGAATAATAAGAAAAGTACCTACCTCATAGACTTGTAAATCTAAGGATTAAAAGAGTCACTGCAGATAAAGTACTTAAAACACTCCTTAGTACAGGTTAAGTACAATATACATGTTAATACACGTACTGGCTAGTACTAATCCCAACACATCCAAGGTTACACGGGGAGAAAGTGGCCAAAACAGGATTGGAATCCAGAGAACCCAAGGTCTGAGTCTGTGTCATTTCTAGGATGTACTGCCTTCCAGAAAGAGAACCCAGACACGCCACGTTGAAAGATGTCTGCAAAGCATGCCCAACTCTGTCTAAATCTAAAGATGCTGTGGTGATACATGCAAGTCATGAGTCCTGGAACTTTACATCAAAAATTAGGGAGGTACTGTACGGTGACTAACATAATATAATAAAAAATATTAAAAAAATAAAGATGCAGGAATCAAGACTCAGAAATTAATAAGTGGAAGAACCTGATTCAAAGTGTTGACTCTTATCCCGAAATGTACGCTGTGCATTAGCTCGGAAATGGGTAATTTTGCAGCACTTCTAATAGCACTTCACTGTTTACTAGAAAATTCACCATGGCATACTTCTGTAGAGTAACAATATTGTTACAACATGAGATGTCAGCACAACATCCTTCTATTAAATGTCTTGCAGCAGTGCAGGGGAGGGCCCCAGGGTTACCTGAGAATTACAGGGTGTGCAAATTGTTCAGGCACTGCTATATACAAAGGTACTTTTTTTTCTTTATCCTGATTTAGTGAGTTGGGAAAGGGAGCGAGTGAGCGCATTTTAAAGACAGGCATCCGGTTATTTAGATGCAGTGCAGTGGCCTTTCTCTGTAAATGGCAGATAAAATGAAATGCGCTTACAGTGGCTCCTTATTTGAGCTTAATTTTCTTGCAATCCATTCAAGGTGCCAAATCACCATGCCTGGTTTGGCCCAGTGTGGAGTTTCAGCTCTATGTGCTCACAAAGAACATGTGACTAAGGGAATGTGTGCTCCAAATTACTTCCGATCTCAGTGAAGAACGAATCCCTCCAATGCCATATGCAAAAATCCCAGCGCTGCTCCTCCAACTTCACACAGATGCCCTTGAAGCCAGTGACAGCACTGCCCAGCTTGCAAAATATTAACTACAGTTACCAGGGAGAGAAGGTGCAGGAGCCAGAATGGTTAATTATCAACCAGTATCCCAGGTGCCCAGATATAAATGACATCAGATTCAGAAAGTTCATCAGATTTAGACTGTTGTTAAGGTCGAATTGGAGAGTCATGCTACTCTGCAGGAGTTTCTTTGACTAAATAAATGGTTTAATAATAAAAGTTATCATTGATAAGAATAACGATAAGATAGTGGTAATAATGATAAGAATTCCCTTTTATTGAGAGCGTCCTATTTACCAGGCGTTTTGCTAGGTACACTGGGTGCAGGAACGTCATGTGATCCTTTCAAGGATTCTGCAAGATCATGATTACTACTCTGATTTTGCAAATGAGAAAACAAGCTCAGAGATGCTGAGAATCTCGTCGCACAAACCCTGGGTGGTGGGGTATGTGTGTGTGTGTGTGTGTGTGTGTGTGTGTGTGAATCCACATAGAGCCGACTCTGAAGTCTATGTCTTCCACCCCTTCACAGTGCCCTGTGCTATTATCTTTATCTAAGCCCAGCTGGCCAGCGAGGTACATTATCACCATGACACCAATGGCAATAAAAGCAATAACGATTTTAAGAGCTAAGAGCTGAATGCATATTCACAGCACTTCGATAAGACAGGTCTTATTTTCGTGTCCATTTTAGAGCTGAGAAGGCTGAGGCTTAGAGAAGACAAATATTTTGTCAGGACTATCTGACGGGTGACTCTGAGGTCCACAGCTGTGCAGATGGAAAAGAGATAAAAAGATGCTGGACGAAGTCAGGGCAGGAAGGTCACTGGGGATAGGGTGGAACACAAAGCTCCTGCTGAGGGGGTGTGGCAACTTTCTGTAACACCAGAAGAAGGGACTTCCCTGACGTATCCTTTGGGAGCGCAAGGTAAGACCTGGCAGCCATGCTTGGTCTTTACTGCGCCATCACCAGGCCAGAGCTGATTGGATCCCAGGTGAACATCTGACCCAAGCCATCCAATGAGCTTCTTTCTCTCAAGAACTTGAACTGAGAGGCACCGAGCCTGGTGCTTGCTGCCGGCCGAGTTTGGCCAATAGCAGTTTCCAAGGGAAGGGCGAAAATGTGCATTATGGAGGTCCACGAGGTGCCCTGTGCCCGACTCTGAAAAACCACACCACTGTTCCTCTAATGTTTCCCCACTGGCTCCAGATTCAGCCTCATGCCCCTCCACCTGCATTACGCCTCCCGCCAGGCCAGGTCCCTTATGCTTCCAGGCTTTCCTCTTTGCCAGGAACTATACCTGCTTGCCAGAAAATGCCAACCCCTCGGCCAGGGTTCAGCTCAGGCCCACCTCCTACAGGAAGCCCTCCTTGACTTCTTCAGGCAAGCCATGGTGTCTTTCCGTTTATATTAAGATCGACAGCAGTAGGATCATTTGTTAGCATTTATCTGTTTACTTGGCTTGGCAGGCAATCTTCACCTTGAGGACAAAGAGTGTGCCTTTTCATAGCTTATCTCCAGGGTCTAGCTCAGGACTTGGCACAAAGTTGAATTTTTGCTCAATAAATGCATGAACACAGGCATCCACGCTTGAGGCGCTGGTTTTGCAGATGGGATACTCAGGAGAAGTCTGACCACGCCTGGCTTCTCAGGGTCACCTTGAAAAGGCCAGTTGGCCTTTATCAACTCTGTGCACATGGACCCTTCGTCTTTGCAGCGGCTCCATCTGAGAAAGGTGCCCTTCTTGGTGAGACTTCCCTGGCTTCTCCGCCTAGCTTTGGGCTCCGTTATTAGGATGAATTCCTGCATGACCTTTAAGATTAAAACTAAATGTTCTGATCTCTCCCCAGGCAGGTATTAGGTGCTGGAAATGGCATTTTGAAGAGACTATGCTCAGTAGCCAACTCCAAATATCAGCCTCATCACATTCTGACATGTTACAGCCAATCTGAGCTGGGGCTTCGCTGAGCATTTCAAGGCTGGCCATTCTAAGTGCAGCAATTTTCTCTTTTTCATCCCGGCTCCAGTGGGTACTCCCCCGGAGTCCTTTGAGAAGCTACCGTCAAGGGAAATGAGACCGGGAAATGAGACCAGAGTCCTTGGTGTTGCCTCTTTCTGCTGGGACTGCCAGAGGGAACAGAGATATCGGCAAACAAAGTTTAGCAGGGCTGTCAGGAACAATTAGCCCCTCTGAAGATGCGACCAGGCCTTCTGCCATAATCTGTAATGAAAACATTTGCCACGAGGTTGGGGGGATGCCTCCACTCTGGGATTCCTCTAGCAACTCAGGGAAACCACAATGGCCTTAATCAGGAAACACACTAAGAGTTCCTAAATTTGGACTCCTTTGATTAAAAGAAAAATCTAATGAGATCACTGTTGCCATAGAAACCTAGGTATACTTATTATTGCTTTCATAAGCCTCTTCAATTACTCAAATGAGAGAACACACTTTCACCGGCATCCACGTTCACATAGGAGTCGAGTCTCAGTGAGGAGCTCGGAACCATGAATAAGTGAATGCTCACTTAATAGGTGAATAATATTTGCCTAAAAAGGGTGGAAGTCTCATTCCGAGCATTGTAAACAATGCTGGTCCGACTACTAATAATTTGATGCGAATGATGCTGCGGTTGTGACCTTTTATGTCCATTTTACAGGTGAGGACACTGAGGTTCAAGGAGGCGGAGGCACTTGCCCAGACGCGGAACTAGAAGTTCTGGAGCCGTGACTGGAGGTCACACGACACAGCGCAGCTCTGGGAGCTCAGCCCTCATGGAAACTAACAACTATGGAAGATTTTTTTTTATTCCTGGGTATTGAATTCATATTAATTTCAGAAATAACAATAGCTTACATTGATTGTGTGTTTGTGTGCTAGGCATCACGCTAAGTGTTTTCCTTGCATTGCTTTCTCGTTAATTCTCAGAACACGCTATGAGGTAAAGGCTACTTTATTTCTAGTCTGCACTAGTTAAAGTGAGTCTCCAAAACACTGTTGCTCCCGCCCCTGATGGGGTCCCTGGGGGGAGCCGCACAGCCTTGTCATTCACATCCAATCTTACATTTGCCTGAAGACCGAGAAACCCACCTCTCCCGTTTGCACTCCCCAGTCTTCAGCTTCTCCGCATGCTATTATAAATTAGGCCACGTTACAGCCGTTCAATCTGCCTTCAGATCCTGCTTTTGTAAAGGCTGCGTGGGCACTGATGCTCGTGGTTGTAAATATTCTCTTCTGAAGTTGACCCTTTGCTTAGAAAATGCAATGATTCATTTTAGCATCTGGTAGTAAAAAGTTTTAAAAATGGGGATATGGTTTCTTAGCACTCGATACTGATGCTTTCTGCCTTTTAATGCGGGTTATTTACTATCGGGCTTCTTGAGATGCACGCCACCCCCCAGCCCCTACCCCCCTCAGCATTCTCCTGCTCCTGTAACTCGGGCTTCAGGCACGTAGGAGATGGCTTGCTCTTCCAGAAACAGCAGCTCCTGAGCTGCTCCTCCTCTCCATTTCTAAGTCATGATAAAGTTTACTTTTGATCTTTAAAATTTTATCAGTTTGTACCCCAGTCAATAGCAGAGTTCAGGGCTCAGTCCATTCCTGGTTGGTGATCATTCATCATTGTCCTTAGAATAGAAGGAAAACCGGGCACAGTAATCACCTGAGTGCTCACAGAGTGTCAGGCGCTAAATACTATATATTTTAAATTTTCATTTTGTTTATGTATCCTTAGCATCTAGAAGAGTACTCTCTTTTGATTGCAAAATGCTTATGTGCCATGAAAGAGCTAAGATGTTTATTTGTAGTATCTTGCTTAAATTCTCACACCGACCCTTTGGGGCAGGTTCTAATTACTGTCCCCATTGGACAGATGAGAAACCTGAGGCTCTCACCAGTGGGGTAACTTGTCGAGGTCACGCAGGCAGCGCATGAGTCAGTGGGAGGAGGCTGGTTCACTTAACAGACAGTTTCCAAACTAACAGAGGAATAAATGGACCCACCGACTAGCGTTACCGTGGGTTCCAGGATGGAGGTGAACACTGTACCTCTCCAAAGAGAAGAGGTAGCAGGAATAAAACAAAGCAGGGCGTTGAGAGAGATGGGAGGCTGGCAGGGACCGGTTAGCCAAAGGAGGCCTCTAAGATGAGACATCTGAGCAGACACCTGAAGGACAAGACAGAGGGACAGTGCAAAGAGCCAAGAATGGGCCATGGCTTCGAGGCAGAGGCAATATATCAAGTTCCAAAGCCCTAAAGGGGAAACATGTTTAGCTCAGGGGGAAAAAAAAAGTTTGGCTCTGATGTTCCAAACCCTTTCCGTATTCTAAATCTCTCCCTTTGGACATCTACAATGCGTGGGATCATATCAGGGCCTACCTCGTGGGTTTATTGGGGAGGAATTAATGAGAGAAAGCCTGTCAAGCACTTAGCAGTGAGGCTGACACAAACTAAATGTTACCTGTTATTGCAAAGTTAACATTAACCCCAGGTACAGGGCAATTAGCATCAACAAAGGGGAAGCTCACGTATGCCTGTCGCCAGCATTCCAGCCTCTCTTAAAGATATGCAAACCTCCTGCACGATGTTGGCCTGTCACTTCGCTTTGGGGGGGGTCACTGGTAAGCTGGCTGCCAAAAAAGGGAAGCCGAATGAATTCTCTGTTGAATAATTGCATTGTTTAGAATACCTAGCACCTTAATCCCAGGACAAAATAACAAAACCAAACGCTCGCCAGGAGCTGTGCAGAGAAGGGAGCCCTGTCAAAAGGAAATTAACAAAGTGCACAGCAGATAATCAATAGTAATCAGCCCCGGAAATCAAAAAGAAAGCAATTGCCCTGCAGACCTACATCTTGTTTGTTCAATATTTCTGTGAGGTCAGAAGCCAATGCCAATCCATTATGGTTCTTAAATTCAGAGTAAATATATTCATGAGCTTCCCGCAGCAAGGGGTAGCCCTGTTTGTCATCCAAGACAGTAGCACGAGCAAAGGGCTGGGAAGCTCTGGGAGAGTCACCTTGGAAGCTTCTGTTGCTACCCTTATTACCACGGGCTGGGAACCTGAAGGCACCAGGAAAGCCCCAAAGGGAAGCCAGTGGAGCCCAGCCTTCTTCCTAACAGCAGCGGGTACCAAACAGTGATCAGCTCTGTGGTCTGAAGGAGGCTAATTGGGAAATTGGATGTGGTGGGTTGTGTTTCCAAAGATGCCAGTGGTAATATTTCCCATCTCACACCTTCTCTTATGGTGTGGCCCTACTGAGAGGTGAAAACTAGTTCCCTTGACCTTGGATCTGGAATGTCCTTGTCAGTTTTTTGGCCAATAGAACCCAAGGGAAGTGATACTAGCAAACTCCTGAGTTTGGGTCTTAAGAGATCTGCAAGTTGGCCCTTTCTCCCCGAACACTCATTCTGGGAATTTGCCACAACGACAAAGGAGCCCCGGCTAGTCACATGACAGAAGGCATGGGGAGAGAGAGAGGGAGGGAGGTCTCAGGCTCCCAGGTACCAGACACACGAGTGAAGCCACTTCGGGGATTTCAGTCTAGCTGCCATTTGAATGCAGCCTCATGAGAGACCCCTGGCAGCTCCATGCAAAGCTGAACTGCCCAGCCCAGCCCAGCCCCGGTCCCTGACACACAGAACTGTGAGCAGATGACATGTTGGTTGTTTTAAGCCACGAAGTTCTGGGGTGGTTTGCCATACACCAAAAAGAGAGCTGAAATACCAGACAACGGATACCTTGGATGTGTGTGGTCTCACGACCTTATGTAGATGAGGGGCAGTGACAAAAAGGGAAAGGTGGCTTTGGCGTTGACTTTCTGCCTCCAGAAGCACATTTAAGAGCACAGCTCTTCACAAGTTCCCATGGGCGCAAGGTGGCCCGGAAGTTAAGGGAGCAGCCTATAGGGGGGTGGAATCCAACGGTCACTCCCAAGGGGCTTGGCCAAGGGTTTCTGAGCAAATCTGGAAGTTCCGCTGCAGAGCGGAGACAAGCATCCGATGTATTCACAAGTATCTGGTGGGTAGCTGTCCGGAGTAGGCTGGCTCAGCAGAGTACAACACAGATGCCTGCCTCGCAGGAGCTCGCCTTCCATGGGATGGGGAGCAGGGAAGGGAATGGGGTACATCAACAGACCGGATTGCTACAGCTCGGGGCAAGTGCTCCGAAGATAACAGAGGGTCATGTGACCACAGTGCCTGGAAGGGGCTGCTTGGCCAAAGGGCAGGGAAGGTTTCCTCTTGGAGAGCCGAACCAAGACCTGAAGGACAGGTGAGAGGCGGAGCAGTGAGAAGGGCTGCGGTCGAGAGTCACAGAAGGAAGAGCAATCGCCCACCCGTCCCCCCAGGTAGGGTCTTCTTACTTGCTGCCCCGGCTCTTTGCAGAGCTAGCCCCTCCTGGTCATTTGGGTCTGAGCTCCAGTGTCATCCGCTTCTCAGGGGGTACTTCTCAGGCCCCCTCGCCCTCCTCTCACTTCACCCGTGACATTCCCGACACAAACTCACTATGGCACCTGCGAAACGATCTTGTTTGTTTCTTTGATGGCGTATCGATCATTTGTCTCCCATCATTGGGGGCTGAATTGTGTCCCCCGCAAAAGATATGCTGAAGTCCTAGCTCTTGGTAATTGTGGAGATGTCCTTGTCTGGAGCCACCAGACTGTTTTCCAAGCTAGCCACACCATTTTCTTTCCCCACCAGCAAGGCACGAGGCTTCTCCAGAGCCTCTACCAGGCAATCATGTCTTTCTGGCTCAAGCCATCCTAATGGGTGGGAAGTGGAACTCACAGGGGTTGGGATGCCTTCTAATGCTGACGGCAGTGGGGGCTCGACCCTGAACGCCTTGCCCCTCATCACTGGGAATCTGATAGGTCACCGTTCTAAACTCTTGCTCCCCGGACCAAAGGGACTCCCTTGTTGAGAAAAATGTCGAAGGCAGGATGAGAAGAGAAATATTCAAAGACCCAGAGAAAGACAGATTCGGGCTATCAGAAGCAGATCATGGTCTTGCGGCCTCAACCAGATGAAATATTTTTGTCATCTCAGAAAGAACAATGCTCCCTTCCTTCCCTCCCTCCTTAGCATCTCAGAGATGCCGTCTACTTTCATGGCATTTTTGTGTTCAAGCATGATTTTATTTTTATTTTTTTGAATTTGTTTTCAAGAATGATTTTATATCTTTGGTCTCACTTGTCCTCAGGACATTCTTCTAAAGGAATTTGGGGCAGTATTTCTCTTCCTTTATTAGGTTTTTAAAAAAAGTCTGAATTCCCTGGGGTCCTCCCTTTCTGCAGTATAACCTATCGCAGCTCATGCAATTGTAGCGGGTCATTCTTGGCAGGGTTTCAGCTCTCCCTGCTCCCTTTTCCAACCGTGAGGACAGCAGGGAGGGTGAGGCCATGTGTATGAGTGCCCAGGATTTGGGAATTTCCAGTCATTTGTGGGCTCAGTTTGGACATGGACCTGATATGAGTCTTAAGACAATCTGGCTGGGTTCCTGACTCTCCCTCCCTAATTCCTCAAAGCATTGTAGTTTTCAAAGTCAATTCCTGCTTGTCTGGGGGAGGGGAGGAGGACTGTTTCCAGTTAGCAATTTCTGAAAGATAGAATGATGCATGTTTCTCTCTCAGAAACCGCCGGGGCCTGGTTCTTTTTAAGACCTAACTACTTTGAAAGTTATTTCCTAACTTTGGCCACTTTTGGTCTGATGATAATAGAGAATTACAGCTGGGCCTGCAGATATGTTTTGCTAGTTTCTTTGTTAAACTGCAGACTAAATCTGGTCCTTCCCCCAACCCCTCCTCCTAGGGCTGCTGTGTTGTAGAGCTCCAGGGAAGTCATTCACACTGTAGTCTAAGTGAGGGCACCTCAAAGGATTGTGTACCCATCAGTGCTCTCAATCCCAGCAAATGGTACCACCTCCTTACAGTTTTTCAAGGCGCCACCTTCCTCTCTTTCATCCCCCACACTCAATCTACGTGTTAAATATTTCATATATCTCTGGCATTACCCCTATCTCTGATTGGACCTTGTCAAATCAGTTCTCTATACTTTAGCTAGAAAGACCTTTTAGGATAAAAGCATCATGCCTCAATTACTTTTTTTAAAAATTAAATGGCTTCATATGTTTTTTAAATTTTTAATGGGAGAAAATTTGTTTGCAATGAATGTATCTAATTTTCAGAAAGCAGTCTTGGCTTCTTTATATTCTGAAGTTTAATGTTTTAATATATTTCATACTTTTTATTAAGTTTTTATATTATTATTATTTTTATTTTTATTTATTTATTTTTTTAAAAGATTTTATTTATTTATTCGACAGAGAGAGAGACAGCCAGCGAGAGAGGGAACACAAGCAGGGGGAGTGGGAGAGGAAGAAGAAGGCTCATAGTGGAGGAGCCTGATGTGGGGCTCGATCCCAGAATGCCGGGATCACGCCCTGAGCCGAAGGCAGATGCTTAACCGCTGTGCCACCCAGGCGTCCCATTATTATTTTTTAAAGTTTTTTATTTCAATTCCAGTATAGTCAATATACAGTGTTACGTGAGTTTCAGGCGTACAGTACAGTGACTCAGCAATTCTGTACATTACTCAGTGCTCAGCATGATAAGTGTACTCACTAATCCTCATTCCCTATTCCACCCCCCTCCCCAATCATTCCCCATTCCTGGTTAAGCCCTTCAGTTGCTTTCTCTCAGCCTTTCTCTCACCAGAGCCCGCTGCATGGTCCGGTCCAGGCCGTCTCTCCCTCTCCATCTTTACCCACCCGATTCTGTCTCGTGCTCTCTTTAATCTAGTCATCCTGGACTTTCCTCAGTGCTGCTGGCTCCCTCTGCAACAGGACCTTTGCACATCCCACTCCCTCCATCTACCTCTTGCACAGTTCACTTGACAGCGCCCCTGTTTCACCTCCGGCTCTCAGTTTACACGTCACCTCCTCAAAGGGACCATCTCTGACCACCAAGCTGAGTTATGCACACTCCTACACTTACGATCTCACAGCTTCATCCCCAACTCGGCATACTTGGAGTTACTTCACCTACGTAACCCGCCAGACTGTTAGCAACGAGCAAGTCTGCAGTTTACCCCCAGTACCCCGTTACTGGCACGCAGCAGATGGCCAACCCACATTTGCCCAACAGATGAACAAATGAAGGCCCAGCTTTTATTTCATTCACTGAAATACTAGTTAAGAACCAACAGCTGGTAAAACATTATGCCAGGGACCTAGAAGGATAAAAATCTGACCAAGATACGGTTTCCAGGCTCAGGGGACTTTCCAAACTGCTGAGGTCAAGAACCTGGTTCTACAATTCAGATGGAGGTGATATTGGTGATCCTAGCCCGAGCAAAACCCAACTGCCACTAGCAAGCCATGCTTAGGAGGGTTGAGGACTGTTGGTAACAGGCCGGACTCAAAGTTGCTTTGTCTCCTGTTGCTGGTGAAGAGGCTGATGAGGCCTGGCCAAAGGGCTGGGTCCTCAAACGAGCTCTAGTAATGAAGTTACTAACACAAAAGCTCTTACGGAAAGTCAGCTGTGAAGAACTGTGCAGAGCTCTAAGAAAGAGGGGGCTGCCTGTGGGCCACCTTCAACCTTATGTGGTGGCACTTTGTGGGGAACGTCTTGAATGAGTTTGCCAATGACTAAAAAATTGGGAGCTTTCACAATACCCCAAATCTCCAGCTTCTCTTGAAAAAGCAAACCATTTGGCCATACCGGGCCTGCAGTTTTGCACAGGTTTGCAACTAGCTGGAGCTGAGTGGCAACTTCTTCCCTTGGATGGAGCCAGGTCTCTCTCTGTATTCAGCACTCCCATCCGGCTTTGCGGGTCTCCTTCCCCAGCCAGGCATCTGTGGGCACCGCAGCTGGCATTCCATGCTGCTTTCGGATTGCGGTAAGTCAGTAAGAAATGGAGGTTACCCCTGAGGATCTCATAACGAAACCTCACTGTGTCCCTCACTCCCGGTGGATCACACGAAAAATCGGGAGCACGGGGAGACCTTGGAGGGCGGAGGCCACTCGAAATCCTGTTTGTTTGTACTTCCTGTGTGCTGCATTTTATCGCAGGGACCCAGTTTCAGGAAACTTTTTGACACACTGACAGCGTTGGTTCAAGCACAAGGTCTTGCCACTGAAATTTCTGAGCCTCTGTTCACACCGGCGTAAAATGGGGTGATTCCACCTTCGTACACAACATTGCAGAGTTGTTGCAAACATGATACTGATCTCGAACGTAAGGTGCCCAGCCTACAAGAAGTGCCGTGCGGAGGTCAGTCTTTCTAGTATCTCCATAAATTCATCGATAACGAATGATTATGTCTCTAAGTAGCAGTGTACATCGAACCCCCAAACTCAGACCTCTTTTCTATCGTCTGTATTTCTGATTATAACAGGAATCCATGCTCCTGACAAAAATGCTCAGAGAAATTCTGACTGTAGCGAGAGCAGATTCTTAGACCTTCTAATTGTTTTTGCTGTGTGATCCTGACAAAATATTGACACCTTCATGGTGACATCTACGTGCATTGGAACTAAACCAAGGCTAAGGCACACAGCTCGTCCCTCTCTGCCTGAACCTCACTCGTTGGTTGAATGAAAGGCTTAGAAAGGAAAATGAAACTTTGCAGCCGCCTTGGTCATATTTTCCAGAATGAAAGTGACATTTATTTCCCCCTGGGCTATCACTCCAGCGCTGCGGTCCATACCCTGGCAGTTCAATTAAAATCCCAGAGTCGTGGCCCAGGAGGTCCTATTTGCAGGTGGTCACCGTGAGATATCAGTTGCTGAAGCTCCTTCAAGGGTTAGCCAAGGGGTGCCTGCTCTGGGGCCCTGGCATGTGCTGAGTCCCCCCCCTGCCATGGCCCCAGGCCACGTGGACCCATGGATAGGACCCCCACCCCGAAAAGAAGCATGCGGTCGCTTTCCTGGCTACGTCCCGCTGCCCTGGGACACTCTTCTGAGCTGCCTTCCCAGGAAGGATGAGCTTCCCGCTCCGGTTCTTTGATGTGCTTGTGTTCTTTTGGCCCAGCCCTGGGTCCAGATTCTAAGAATGGGAGTTCTTGCCACAGGAAAAGCACCGGGGCCCCAGACTTTGCTGATCAGCGAAATGAAATCTCCAGGGAAATAAAGACCTGGTGCTTTCTGCAGGATTCAAAGTGATGTGTTCTTGGCTTCTGTGGGTTTCGGCCTTACAGAGAGGGCTGTCGGGGTGCACGGTTCCCCCACAGGGGGTTTGCATCCGGGTCCCTTCTATGCGGAAGTAGCAGTTCAGGTAGAAGACAGAACAGGCTGAGATAGGTGGTGGGAATTTCCAGCCGAGGGGAGAAGGGGAGCGCCGTTGTGGGGCACACCAATCTGATGACCCCTCTACCTTCCCCACAGCAAGGATGCTCACGTGCTGCTTAACTGTCAACCCCCAGGGTCTGCAACATGGAAAGGAAGAGGAAAAACCCACAGAAAGTGCACCTATATCTGGCTTTCTGGCTGCTCAGGAACCATGCTGCCTTCCCACGTAAGATTCAGAGCCACAGCAAAACTTCAGCGAAGCCTTTCCTGACAAGCCCGACACTAGCCCCCTTCCCCCCCCACCACTCGATTTAGTCTCTCCACAGCCCTTACTTCCCCCTAGTCCTTTTTCTGTTTCTCCATGAGGGCAGCAACAGCTAGAAGAACAGCTAGAGTTCACTGAGCACTTAACAGTGCGTGGGCACAGGTGGGATGAGCACGGACTGGTATGGTCTCGTGTAAACCTCACAATGATTCTGGCAGGAACCGTCCCCAGTTTCCAGATGAAGAGACTGAGGTTCAGAGTGGTTCACTGCAGCAGGGCGCCACCCACTGTACTACATGGCCTCCCATCCTAGGGCGTTTGTACCTGCTGATGCCTCTGGACTGTAAGCTTCAGCAGGTGGACGACCAGCCCTTGGCATCTCTGTCCTCCCTGGTAACTGCCCAGTACATGCAGGGTGCTGGGAAGCGTGCTGAAATGGACCAGAGCTACGTGCTCCAGCTCCCCATGGCATCTCTCTGTGTCCCAGGACATCGGGCAGTAATGTTATTCTGTAATATACAAGTAATCCTTGTATGACAGGGCCTGTAACATACCTGGATATGCCGCGCTTGTCTTCTTTCCCTCCCTCCCTCTCTTCCTTCCTTTTCTCCTGTCTTTCTTCTTTTTTTGTCTCTAATTCCCTGAGACTGTGAGCTTCTTGAAGTCCTTCCCTTGTCTTTCCCTCCCCTATTTTGAGTGCTCGGCATTGGGGGAGGGAGAGGACACCTAAACATCTTATGTCACAGGCAGTGGCCTGCTGGAGCCTCTTTGGGAATG
>NC_048228.1:10485053-10564591 GCF_002007445.2 Ailuropoda melanoleuca | reverse complement strand
ACCTCCAGAGAATGCCACTCCTGTGATGTTTGTCTTGTTAGTGGTGCCCCCAGAGGGAGGCAGTGCTGTGGCCCTGAATGCCAGAGCATGGAGAACAGGCACTAAATAGTGGGGGATCCACTCTGCCCTTCCCTGCAAGCCCCACCCAGCCCCTTGACTCTCCTTTTTCCTGTTGGTGCTGGGTGCCCCCAGGGAACAGGGCTGGGAGAGCTGAGCTGGCCAGGATGGGGTCTAGAGAAGAACCATTCTTGGTCAGAGGCACGCAGAAAAGGAAGGTGGCAGGGATGGCACCCCTGCTCACCAAGACCCTTGGGAGGGTCTCCTCTTGGGAGCCTCAGAAGCCCCAGGACGCGAATGGGCAAGGACAAGCATGTCTCAACTCAGGGGGACACTTGGTGAACTCACTTCTTTAACCAAGCTTTGCCCCCTGGTTCCCAAATGTCAGTGCTGTTTCATGTGCTGGGGTTACAGGCATGAGCCAGACAAATGAGGTCCTGGCTGTCAAGGAGCTTGCGGCCTGGCGGACTGGGTGGGAAAGGGTGAATCTAACAGAGGACCCAAGGTCACAATGGTGCTCTTCTAAAACCACCTCTGTCAGCTGGAGTGGGACCCCTACATGCTCATGTAGGGTTCGTGCTGNGTGGGACCCCTACATGCTCATGTAGGGTTCATGCTGACCGCAAAGGTCATTCACTTTGACTCAAGCAGACCTGGGTTCTGTTCACCAGCAAAAGCCAGGAATATTATATTTCCTATGGGAGGAAAGGGGCCCGTGTCTACCATCCNGACCGCAAAGGTCATTCACTTTGACTCAAGCAGACCTGGGTTCTGTTCACCAGCAAAAGCCAGGAATATTATGTTTCCTATGGGAGGAAAGGGGCCGGTGTCTACCATCCCAGACATGGGATGGGATCAGAGAATCTTCAGGAAGCCTCTGANGGGCCCGTGTCTACCATCCCTGTCAGTTCTGGGGTGGGTAGTGATGCATTTGGGAGGGTAAAGGCTCATCCCAGATGCCCCCCGTTGTTCAGTCTTGCCGTCTATGGAAACACAGAGTCTCTGGACCAGAGAGCAGTCCACTCATTGCTCACGGAGCATCCAGCAGCATGAGTACTCCCTGCCCCTGCTCCACGTGTGGTGATGACATATGGCCCACATGGCACCTGTGCGCAACGGCTGCACCCCAGGACAGAAACCCTCAAATTATGAGGCTCAGAGCTTATACAAGGTGGCCAGGATATCTGTCCCTTCTCCACTCTGGGGAGAGATTGCGAGAGAAACCTTAACTCTCTAATGGGGAGAGGAAGGGAAGGTCCCCTGGTTTTTATTGTCCTTAGAAAGTAAGCACATGTCTCTAGGGAAGAAGAAGGCTTTCGATCCCTCCAGAGCAATACCCAGTCTCCAACTTCCAAGCCATATCCGCCGTTCAGCCATCCTCCGATCCAGTCGCCAGGAGAAAGCCTGGACCGCGCAGAGCACATCGATACTCACGGCCCAGCAAAGTCATCCCTGGAGTGCTCCTGAACGCCAAGGGCGGTTCTAAGCGGCTCTTACGCACAAAGGTACGAACTCACTGCAGCGTCACAACATTCCACGAAGTAGGTGCTACGCTTATCCCCATCCTACAGATGCGGGAACTGAGGCCCAGAGGATTTTATAAAGCTCGTCCACAGCCACACCATCAGGGACTTGGGCTCTGAACCCAGATCATTGGGCTCTGGAGGCCTTGCCCGTCCCCACTGCCCTGGCGCCGCTGGCTGGTTTTGGGGATCTGGCTGGGAAGCCACGTCGGCTGCCACCTGGGTGCGGGACCTCAGAGACAGCTTGCACGGCCTCAAGAGAGGAGCGTGCTGGTGACGCCTCCAGTTCTGGACCCTTGGACCCTTGGGAAGATGCCAGTGCTTTTCCGATCTCTGTGCAAGATGAGTCAGAGCTATTCTCTCTGTGGCTTTTTCAAGAAAAAGAAAATTAATGCTCTACACCCAGCTTTCCCTAAAACCATTCTGTGGTGGTGTCTGCAACGAACGGATCACAAGGCTTAAAAGGGGCCGTTCTCAACCTCAAGTGCAGTCTTGTCCATTTTCTGCAAAGGACTCCACCTTCCGCCACGTTCCCTGGCTACCTGGGGTTTGCTAGATAATACTATGATTCCCCCATTTCGATGGGCAACAATGGAGGGTGAAGAACTTCGAGGGGATTGGGCCTGGGTTTGAAGAGCTTCCGACGCCACTGTTTGTCCTCACCTGTGTCACCTGCGTCACCCTCTTCCTCGGCTTCCTCACCTGTAGAACGGGGATGCGCACAGTTCCTGCCTCCTAGGGCCTCTGGGAGAGTGTAAAGTGCTCAGCCTCAGGCACACGGATGTGCCAAGCACGAGAAGGTTTTATTACAGTTACTGGGGTCAGCCCACAGAAAGAGGTACCTGTGAGCCCCTTCCTTCACTGTCCTTGGAGATAAACGAGTACGAGTTGCATATGACGAATGGGATTCGTCCAGATTACTAGTCTGGAAGCGAACCAGCCCCAAGACTGTAAATGTGTGGCACGAGGGTCTGGGGAACCCTCCCGGACTTCAGTCAAGGTGACCTGGGGGTAATCTCCAGAAGACAGGACAGGAACAGCAGGTAACGTCGTCAGGACAAACACTGCACCGCACCCAGCGGGGGGACGGCTGCGAGCTCCAAAGACAGGAAAACAGCAACAGGGGAGGCAGAGATGGGGACCTTGTGGGCACTTCCTCGCAGCCAATATGATGTGTGGGGGCTGGACACTCCCAGGACTGCTGGATGGGCCTGGCCATCACAGCTCAGCGACTCCAGGTGGTGAGAGGGCCCCCCAGTGTGCCTCGTCCGGCAGCTTCCTTCTGAATCCGGCCTGACTGCCCATGTAGATTTTCCTGCATCTCAGAGTGGCCACTCTGGGGCTAGGCTCTCTCCTTAGTGTCCATAAAAGCTAGGGGTGTGATTTAGGGGTGAAACTCTGGGCCTCAGTTTCTGCATCTGTGAAGTGGGGACAGGAAGAGGATGTACCTTGCAGGATTGAAGGGATGATGTAAGTACAATCCCTGACCTGGGAACCGAACCATACTGCCTACGTGCCCTGCAGGGGCCCAGCCCTCACCTCTTCCCTGGCTCCCCCCTAGGCTCTGGGGGCTGCTTTTTGCAAATACTGGCAGCTCTGCCAGGGGCTTTTCCTGGCCTCTGGAGCAGGCTCAGTCAGTGCCTAGGGCAAGCAGGAGACCAAATGGTCTTACCCTCACTGTGCACCCCTGGGCTGGCTCCCAGCTGCCAGTATCTCCATCCCTTTGCCTGAGGGTCTCCGCTCAGGCAGGCCTGGAGCTGGGAAGACCCCAGCTCCCTCACTCCTCATCTCGGAAGAGTTGGAGGCATATATCCTACACCATTTCTAGAACTCTCCAGCAGGACTGGGCTCCAGGTCCCTGCAGTGGCACCCTGCTCGAGTAGGGAGCCTGAGTGTCTTCCTTTCCACTCTCCTTTGCCCTTACTGGAGTTTCATGGGAGTCACCTTCCTCCCCAAATTTACATGCCTTGCCTCAGGGTCTGCTTCTGCGGGCATCCGAGCTAGGACAGCACATAAACAGCATTGGCTAGATGCCAGCGCTGGCAGCAGTGGGACGGCCTGCTCTGCCACACATCAGCTTCCGGTGTGAGTTCGGTTAGCGTGCCGGTCGCCTGCCACGGGAGCATCACTGATTCACAGCTCTAGCTGCCGTCCCTATGCAGCCACTATGGGGTTCGCACCAAGGCCATGGCTGTCCTGGGTCGTTCTGGCCAACGGTCCTCGTGCAGCCCAGGCCTCCAGGGTACAGGACTCCCCAACAGCCTGGAGCTGGGCTGGGGTCTGAGGTTCTTCCGACCCCACCGTCCTTTCTCCCCTCTGCAGGTGTCAGCCACACAGTGTGGTCTGAAGGCTCTCCCTGGCTCCTGCTTCCCCCCTTATCCTCCGCAGTTCCCCAGTCACTCTCCTGCACAGCCGACTCCCCTACAGGAGCTTCTCCAACGAGCCGCACCCACACGGTTCGAGGGCGCGCCCGCACTGAAGGCCCCATTAGCTCTGGGCCTAGAAGACCAGAGCCACCTCCCAGACTGGGACTACGCCTGTCCCAGAACAAGACAACTCCAGAGATCCCGGCTGCAGGGCCCACGGGTCGTCCTAGTGGTGAATTTTGCTCCCTCTCAACAGGATCTCAGGGCGAAACGAGAGCTCCTTCTGTGACACCTACAGCAGAGATTCCCAACAGGGGTGACTTCCGCCCCCAGGGGGGTACCTGGCAAAGTCTAGAGCCATTTATGGTGGTCAGGCTGGGGAGGGGGAGGGTGCTACCAGCACCTATGGGTAGAGACCAGGGACGCCGCCAAACATGCTAGAGCACACAGGACGGCCCCACAGCAGAGAATGATTCAGTCGGTAGTGCCAAAGTTGAGAAACCCTGCTGCACTGGGGAGGGGATGAGCCTGGAGCTCAGACTCAAAAGTAACGGAAAACAATCANGCAATTTAGAGTCAGACAGATACGGGTTCTAACCCCAGTTCTGCTGCTCACGATGGCCCTGGGCAGCCCATGACTTCCCTGAGTCTCATTTTCCTTATCTGTAAAATCCGGGTAATAATATCTAGCACACAGGATGGTTGTGAGGATTAAGGACACCATCAAGCAGGTACGGGGTTTTACCCGCACAGAACAGGAAAGAGCGATCCATCCCATCCTGCCTCTGCTCATCTCCCCACGCAGCCCGGAGCCGGAAGCATGTCCGGGTTGGTCCAACGTGGCGACCGTCCAAGGCAGGTTAGGACAGCTTTCCTACCATCAGCTGTTCGTTTTACCGTCCTGCACTCATTCCATCCCCTCCCTTAAATCGCTCATTCATCCATCCCTTCACTCAATTAATATTTATTGAGCATCTGTCATGGGCTCTGGGCATTTGGGGTACATCAGCCCGATTCTATCTGGGGCAGCAGATCACAGAGGATATAATTAATACTACGTAAGTCATATATTGTATTAGAAGGTTGGGGAAAGAAAGAACACGGAAGGGATACCAGGAGTGTGTGGTGTGTGTGTGTGTGTGCATGTTGCAATTTTAAACAGAATGGTTGGGAGAGGACTGACTGAGGAGGGACCCTTGACCCAAGACCTGAAGGAGGCAGGATTTAGCTGGGGGGCATCTGGAGGAGGGGTGCTCGGGCCCAGACAAAGGCTCAAGGCCTCAGACACCCTGCTGCCAGTAAGGTGGATTCCCATTCTCCTGCAGATCTCTCTGAGGAGGTCCAGCCACCGACTGGACAAGGAAACCATCCTTTGGTCCTTCTTGAGACGTATTCCACTGCAGCAGAATAAACAAATGCCTGAATTTTAAACAAGCATCAATACCCCGACCCTCACTTTTTAGGCACCGAGTCATAATTGGGGCTAATAAACCACCATTCCATCAGCTCACACTGTTTCAAAGGGAAAAGGCTGTTGTCCATTTGTGCTTGTTCATTTGGCCGAGTCCTGCCTCGAGTCATTACAGACAATTAAAGCATCGCCCAGCGCTCATTCCAATCGAAATCAGCCCCCGAAGAGCAATGCCATTGCGTTTAAGTCCAGAGGGGAGGTGGCAGCTCTGACTGAACACCTCAGTCCTGTTCTGTTAGGCAGTTTGGCAAAGTACAAAAGCCAGCTAGCCGGGACTAGCTGCATCTCAAGGAGCCCGGCTGGCCAAAGCCAAAGGCGAATGGGATCCTGTAGAGTGTTCGGACCAATCAAAGGGTGATGCTTGCAACCCAAATCACGACCACAGACGAGAATCTGGTCTCGGGGCTGGCCACAGACGGACACTGCTTCCTCACCAAAGTGCCGCAAGGCATGTTTGGGTCTTACACAAATTTGGTACCAAGGATACCCCCCTTACGCCGTTTTTAAGGGTAGTTCGTGAATGCTGGTGTGACTGCTGTATTGGCTACTCTAACATGTTATTAATAGAGCCGATGAGAGGCCTCTTAGGGCCAAGGCATCCCGTGAGGATGAGGAGGAAGTCCCTTGAAAACTCACATACTGAAGAGCTCTGTCTAATGAAGCATTGTAGGGAATGGATATGATATTAAGTAATCATTGTCGATTTTTACTGGGTGTAGTAAAGTGTGCGTGTGTGTGTGTGTTTTAAGTCCTTCCTTGACGTTTGTTCACTGGTGTTACATACTGAAGTAAATACAGACGAAATGAAAAAATAAATAAAATAAAATAAGAGGGTATTGGGCTGCCTGGGTGGCTCGGTCGGTTAAGGTCTGACTCTTAGGGCCAAGGCATCCCGTGAGGATGAGGAGGAAGTCCCTTGAAAACTCACATACTGAAGAGCTCTGTCTAATGAAGCATTGTAGGGAATGGATATGATATTAAGTAATCATTGTCGATTTTTACTGGGTGTAGTAAAGTGTGCGTGTGTGTGTGTGTTTTAAGTCCTTCCTTGACGTTTGTTCACTGGTGTTACATACTGAAGTAAATACAGACGAAATGAAAAAATAAATAAAATAAAATAAGAGGGTATTGGGCTGCCTGGGTGGCTCGGTCGGTTAAGGTCTGACTCTTGACTTTGGCCCAGGTCATGCTCTCAGGGTCGTGAGATCGAGCCCTGCACTGGGCTCCACACAGGATGCAAACCCTGCTTGGGATTCTCTTTCTCTTCCCTCTGCCCCCCTGACTTGCACGCACATGTACTCTCTCTCTAAAATAAATAAAATAAAATAAAATAAAATAAAATAAAATAAAATAAAATAAAATAAAAGCACTGTAGAAATGGCACCAAACAAACACTTAAAAGTTCATAAAAGACTTGGTACAAATAAGTTTGAAGGCACTCACTATCTTCATCTTCTCAGTAACCCAGAGAGGTAGGTAGGACTCTCATGGCCATCAGTGCTGAATAAATCCAAGTTCCCAGAGCTGAGGTGGGGGCCTGCCTCCATCTGGCCCATGGTGACCTTGGTGACCTGTCCCTGGGGTGAGAACCCATCTGAATGTATTTCCTCCTCTCCCTTCCCGATGCCACCATGCCAGCAAGGTCCCTTCACTTCCCACCTGGAGCTCCAGAGCCACCTCCTACCTGGGCTCCTGACCACCAGTCCTGTTCCCTCACGCCATCCTCCCCGTGGCTTCCATGGAGAATCAGCCAGGAGCCTCCCTAGCATACAACTCTCCCATGCTCCCTGCCCAGAACAAAGCTCACATTCCCTGGCATGGCATTCAGGCCCTGACCATCTAATGGCAGCCCCCTCTCAGACCACCTCTTGAAGCCCCCTTGTCCCCCCCTACAATGCTTGCTGGTTGGCAACCACTGCACTTAATTATTAAGTAATAAAAAGAGCCATTGCCACTTTTGGGGTCACAATCATCACGATGAGGCAGCTGGCTTCTCCAAGCACGTGTTCTGGGTTTTGCCACTCAACACATCAGATGTCTTGGCACCAAGAAAAAGAAGAATTTCATCTAATGGCATGATGAAGTCACAAGAGGGAGGTGTCAGATGGAGCAATTAGGGGCACGTATAGGTGTATCACGATTTCCGCTTCCTTTCTGAAGCTGAGTAGGGGGGAAAAAAACCAAAAAACCTGCCACCCAGATGTTAAGTAACTCCCAAATCCCTCTTTAATTAACTGGGTAATCTCAATGTCATGTTCAGAGAACACATTCCTCTTGGTGTTTTTAGCCTTGAAAATGGAGGTCTGCAGTCCTAGGCTTGGGACTGAGAAAAGAAAAGTGAGGATTTGCTCAGGCAAATCCTCTGATGAGATGTTCCGTTTAGCGGGATAATTGACAGAGAAAGAGGAAGAGAGGACGTCTGTTTGGAGTTTCATAGGTTTGCCTTGCAACCAACATAACCAGTTGCAATTCCAGCGCTCTTCATTCACAAACTTCTTACAGTAAGAGGCAGGGTGTCCTAGAGACCATGACGCCAACCAATATTTATCGAGCACCTACTAAGTGCCAGACCTTGTGCTCTGCCTAAAGATGCTGCAGGAAACTACCCAATAATGTTGAACCTTGCCTTCTTGACAGACAGGCACCAAACAAGGGACGGGGGAACAAATTAACCACTGAGTTGATGCAGAACCGTGGGAATGGAGTGGGGAGGCCTACTGAGAGCTGCGGGCATGTGAACACCTCTTCGAGGGGGTGACACGTGAGCAGGCGCTTGAACGATGAGCAGGAGCCAGGTCTGCAGAGGGCTCCCAGAAGAGGGTACCAGACCCAGAAAGGGGGCCAGCTGCGCAGAGGCCTGATGCAGGAATGTGCTGGGATTCTCCAGGAGGCCAGCATGGCTGAAGCAAACGAAGAGGAGGGCAGTGGGTCAGGGTGAGGTCCATGGCTGGCAAGGGAGGCAGACTCCATACCATTCAGCTGTCTTGTAGACCAGGGTTCAGCAAACCATAGCCTGTGGGCCAAATCTGTTTTTATGAATAACGTTTTATGGAAAGCAGCCATGTCCACTGGTTGACATATTGTCTGTGGCTGTTTTGATGACACACGGCAGAGTCAAGTAGTAGGAACAGAGACCATATGGCCCACAAAGGCTAAAATATTTACTATCCGGCCTTTTAAAGAAAAAGTTTGCCAAGCCCCGTTGTAGGTCATGGTGGGAAATTTGGATTTCATCCTGTATGCAATAAAGTAGCCCTAAAGGGTTTCACACATTTGATTGGTATGCTTTAAAAGGCCACTCTGGCTGCTGTGTGGCGGTAGATTGGGAAGGGGTGTGAGCGCCCAGGGAGAGGGGTGGGAGTGATCAGGGAGAGGGGTGAGGAGGTGTTTGGATTTTTCTCCCACATTTGTTGCAGACCAACCATGTTCAGACTTTACCAGTGTGTGCTGAGTTCCTGGTATGTGTTAGTCGTTGCATAAAGTGCTTCCGGAGATCTTCCTTCATTACATTACAAGAGATAATGCATTTCAAACACTTAATTCCATGCCTGGCACACCTAAATGCTGAATAGAGGTTAATAAAAATAGTTTGTAAAAAAGCCAGCAAGAAGCATCAGTCTGCTATCTAAGGTAGGATTTTTTAGAAGCATCCCCGGAGATCAGGGTTAGGGCATAAGTGACGTATTAAAGAGGTCTTCCAGGAGGAGACAGGAAGAGGGTAAGGGAAGGAGAGGAAGGAGAGCAAGGGCTGATTTTGAGTAAGGGACTGGCAAGGCTAGATAGGGAGAGACAGGTAGGGGGGACGACATGACTAGGGTCAAGCAGGGGGCTATGTAACCAGGCTCACAAAAAGCCCAGATGTCAAGAAATATACATGGTATTCACAAGAACACCTTGTTTGTTCTCATGATAGTTACAAGTCTACCATGCTTATTCTAAATATAGACATGATATTCACAAATCCACCATGATGTTGACAAGAAATTTACCAAGTTCCCCTGCCAGGTTCCTATAAAAGACTAACCATAAAAGCCCTCAGTGGCATCCCATTTGGGACCCCTCTCACTCTAGAAAGCTGCTTTCCTTTCCTTTCTGTTCTCACAATCACTTAATAAACTTTCACTTCACTATTTTGTCCATGAGATACATTATTCAACTCCATGAGACAAGAACCCTGCAACCCTGAAACAATTTTGGGCAAAGGTGCTCCTGGGGGAGCCTCAGCCTGAAACCACAGGGGGCTCTGGAGTGTAAGCTGGGCTTCCATACTCCCGTACTGGTCAGTCACTGGCTGGGTGCTGCCCGGAAGGACATCACTTCTCAGGCACTCCCAGCTCTGTGAGTGTGTGAGTAAAGTGGCTCCAGAGGCCAAGGGTGATTTTTGGAATAGGTGTCTCAGGTGCAGAGCATGGAATGCAAAAGGACACAGAAGCAGGCAGGCGTGGTGCACAAAAAAGGCTAAAAGGGGTGTAAGGGGATCCAAGCAGAGTGCTGTCTGCTACACAAACCCACTGTCCAGATGAGAAGACTGAGGCTCACATACTGAGGCTCAGTGACTTGCTCTCCGATGGCAGGATTCCAATCCATCCTGACTCCCAAATCCCTTCCTCTGCTCTCTTTCCTAGTAAGCCCCTCCTTCCTCCCCACAGTGATCATGAAAAATTCAAGCCCTCCAATGCAGATACTTCCCACTGCAGGAAACGATCCTGCAGGTAGGCTGGCTACACTCTTGCGGATTGTCTTTTAATGCCCGTAATTGCTTAATCAAAAACAAATGATGGTCATAAAAACTGGGAGTGTTCAATGTCCTCTGAATAGCCAAGGAAGGTTATCAAAATACCAAAGTTTGGGCAAATAGGACTTCCTTTATTGAGTGTCTCTAGCAGCAGACTGTAAAGCAGTCCTCTCCAAGAGGGGGTGGGAGATAAAGAATTTCTTCTTCCAGCAGTAATAAATCAAACAACACTCCGTGGACAGTGGAAATTGATTTTTCTCACTCTGCACATAGCCACGGCACTACCAAAGCTACGGTGCGATGCTCTTGCAATGACAAGCTTCAACTTGGCCACATCAATTACCAAAATAAGAAATGTCAGGGCAATGCCGGGATGCAAACTCTCACTGCCACCAGGGCTGCCCGACATATGCCCCCTCCCCCCAACTTTTATTTAAAGTCTAACAAGACTCAACCAGACCAAAGCCAAAGTTAATCTCCAAGAGGATTCTGCCTCCCTTCCTACAGTTTCCTTCAGCTGTTCAGGGAATCCTACGTTAGCCCCAGGACTAATTCCTGGTCCAGGGGAACTGGTCAAATTTGAGTCTATGTGGCCCTTGTCCCCTGCCCCCAACTTGCTCTCATGCTCTCATTATTACTTTCTCTTTCATTCATTTCTAGATTGAGATGACCCTGCTTGAGAAGGGCTGCTTCCCAGAAAATGACAACGCAAGGTCATTGCGTGAGAGGCAGAACAGATCTCAAAGTCCCAGTCTCTCCAGAGGTTCTAATTCCTCCTCCTGTTTCCCAGCCCACCTCAAGAATGCAGGCGCCAGTATCTTGAGCACTGTCCTACATAACAGCAGATTTGAAGTTCATTTCCAGCTTCTGCCTATGTCACACTGGCCACAGCCAGTGACATGGTTGGGTCTAGAGTCAAGGTGGCCATGGTGACAGGGAGTGGAGACTTAGGACAGCAATTCAGCCTACCAGATATTCCAGTCAACTCAATGGGGTCTCTGCTGTCCAACCTCCCTTCCTCCCTTGCTCCTTAAACAGAAGGTCAACCATGGTGATGAGAGATTATGATAGTTAGACTGTCAATCCTAAAATATGAATTATTCATCCATATGTAAGATGTACAAGGCGCTCCCAAGAGATGACATCAGAAGGGACCCCTTAGCCCACAGGAGAAATTCCGATTCCCCCATATGACATCCGAGTGATATGGAACAATTACAAAGTGTCATCTTAGGGGCACCTGGGTGGCACAGTCAGTTAAGCAGTGGACTCTTGATTTCGGCTCAGGTCATGATCTCAGGGTCACACTGAGTGGTGGAGCCTGCTTGGGATTCTCTCTCCCTCTCTTTCTAAAAAAAAAAACTAAAAATGGGGCCCCTGGGTGGCTCAGTTGGTGAAGTGTCTGCCTTTGGCTCAGGTCATGATCCTGGGGTCCTGGGATCGAGCCCTGTATCGGGCTCTCCACTCAGCGAGGAAACTGTTTCTCCCTCTCTCTCTGCCCTTCCCCTCCCCACTGCTTGTGCTTGCTTGCTCTCTCATGTTCTCTCAAATAAATAAAATCTTCAAAAAAATTGTAAAAACTAAAACTGAAAAATAAAATTAAACAACAACATCTTAGTCAAAGTGTCATCTTAGTAGGATCCCTAAAAAGCAATGGTTCGCTTCCTACACCATCCTCCATGTAATACGAAACCACTAATAGCATCTGATACTTGCATAACACTTCACTACGCACTTTCCATAAATCTTCTCTCTTTTTCCCCATAAAACTCTGGGAGGGTGTTGCTACTGTCACTATTTCGCTGATGAGGAAACAGGCCCGGAGAAGCCGGCTAATCTGGCCAAGGTCACAGAGCAGGTATGTGGCAGAGCCGAGGCTCCGATCCAGTGTTCGGACTGTGATTTCTCTGCTCCTTCCCATAGATTCCAATCCTTTGTCTGGCCTCAGTAGCCAGCTCCAGCTTTCTTCTGCCATCAGAAGTGAGACACTGCAGAGAAAGCAGGAGCAGACAGGTGCTGGCTGAACTGTGGGCTGTGGTAATGCATAATTCTGTGTCCCATATAGCGCCAGGGTACAGTCTGTGAGCACTGAGAAAAAAACAAAAACAAAACAAACCCGTGTATTGTAACTATTAATGTCCCGTGGACACTTGGGAGCAGAAGAACAAGGCTTGGTGATGTTTAAGGCGTTAAGTCCCCTAGAGGAACCTCGCTGGCCTTGAAATCCTTGCTCTGTCAACTCCCGAGGCTCTGCAGGGAGATTCTAACGTGAGTTTCACAGTCCTTTGACAGATAACCCAGGTCAATTTCTCCCTCTTGCAACAGAATATCCCAAACCTCACAGATTAAAGGTAAAAGGACATTGAACCGAAATGTTTGCAAAAGGAAAAGCCTATCCTTTACCCCCCTGCTGGCAGAAATACAAAAGGTTTTGTTCTGTTTGGTATTTTCTTCTCTTTTCAGTATTGAAATGTGGCCAAGCCCGTTATGATAAAGAGATTCATTGTTCTTCCTTCAGGGGGGGAGGGGCAGGTAGAAGAGGCGAAGTGGGGCTGACGTGGTTTCGTTTCAGACCCTGGTGGTGTCCACGCTGCCTTGTGAAGTGTCCCCATGCTTGAGGACACAGGCTCTGCTCCCACTGTCAGATCATGGCTGACTTGACCACAGTGCATTTTAACGAGAAAGGAATGGATAAAGAAAGCAGTACTGGGGAGAGATGCAGCAGAAGGGTTATCTCTGAAACCTCACCCCCAAATATGCTGTATTAATAATCACACTGACCAGGATCCCCCGGATCAGGCCGAAGGCACTCTTCATGGTGGCTCAGCAGGGGTATAGGGCCAGTTTTCCACAGCTCCTGAAGCCTGCCTGCTTGGCTCAGAGCGGGGAACAGTCAGGCAGAGAGAGGCCAAGGGCTGGACAAAGACATAGGAAGAGCCTCTGATGGGTGCCTGCTCAGACCCTGACGACCGTGGGCTCTAGATCAGCAAGGCCTGGGTTCTAACCCTGCCTCTGACCTGGGGCCAGCTCATTTCTGTCGCTGAGCTTCATTTCCACCGGGCGCTGTTATGGAGGTCTGTGATAAGGATGAGTGTCCGTGCCTTAGTCAGTTCAGACTGCTGCTATTTATAACAAATTGCCAGACACTGGTAATTTTAAACAACAGACATTTAGTTCTCCCAGTCCTGGAGGCTGCAAGTCTGAGATCAGAATGTTAGCACATGGTTGCATGGTGGAGGGAGAGAGAGAGGAGAGGGATGGGGGGTGGGGGACATGCGCTCAGGTCCCTTCATCCCCTTATAAGGGCACCAATTCCATCATGGGGGTTCCACACCCATGGCCTCATCCAAACCCAATTACGCCCCAAAGACCCCACCTCCAAATACTATCATAGTGGAGAGTACGGCTTCCATATATGAACCGAGGTCGGGGGGCACCAACATTCCATCCATCGCTTCAGGCACTAGCAGGGAGCAGAAGGCCCCGAACCTGGCAGAGATGGATTTCCTCCAGAAGCATCTGTTCAGGCTTTCTCTCTCCCACAGTGGACACGGCCTCCCAAGTTCAGGGGGAGTCCTTGGTACAATTCTAAAGACAGGTCACTGTGTAGCCAACTTCCTCTCCAGACAGTGGGGTGTCTAGGAGCCTTTGAGGCCTTTGCTCCAGCCATGAAGTGCCTTCGTGTGCCTGCTAATTCTCTAGGTTTCTCTTAAGTGGGCGAATTCCCCAGAACATTCACCCCACGAGGCCAGTGCTTTCCTCCCTGCTCTTAATTGGAAGCTAAATGCCACTTGAGTGGTCATTAAAGCCTCATTCCAAGGGGGACCCCACGGAGCAGGGGCACAGAGGGTATCCAAGCCAGGAAGGGGCTGCCCTTCACGTGGAGCCCCCACAAGTGGCAAATGAGCAGCAAACCTCAGCGATTATGCAAATCTGGAGTTTGCATCTCATTTCCTTTTCTACAACTTTGGGCAATCTGCTGAAACGTTCCTCTTAATGAATGGCAGTTACTTCTGGAGATCATAACTTCCCAGGAGTGCTCTTTTGTCTTTCCTTAAAAAAAAAAATCTACAACCACATGTATTAGTACAAGTTGACTTTCTGCATTTATATTTTTTACAGAAAAGCTTTCAGAATTTTTTCTCACCCGGGAACTAGGGTAGTATTCTGATATCAAAATCCTCTGGGTGGAGAGGTGAGGAGGTGGTGGGTTGGGGGGAGATGAGAGTTCAGGGGGAAGCACAGAAACAGCATTTTGCAAGCCTAGATTAAGTTAATTTTCTCAGCCTGGGAAATCCATGTTGTTCCCATTTTATAAAGGCGGGGGGGGGGGCAGAAGCAGACATTCAGAGAGGTTAAATAATCTGTAAAATGTCACACAGCAGGCAGACCATGGAGCTAGGACTTGAACGAGCATCTCTCAGGCTCCAGAGCCTGTTCTCTTTCCCCTGGACACAACTTTCCCTCTTCCTTCACAAGAACATGTTTTCCCATGTGCCACGAAGTGTGAACTCGCAACCATAGACTTTATCCACCAACATGAACTTAACTTAAAAAGTCTGGGTTCATAGATTTGAACTGGAGACCTGCTCAATTCGCATGGTTCAAGATACTGTGTTTTAGATTAAATTACACCAAAGATAACCCCTTGGTTGTCCTCCCCGTATTCCACGGAACTCACTGTCCTCTCCCCTGTCTACATCTGGACCCAGGATGCTGGCCTTGCATCCTGTCCCACCTACACCAGCCCCGACTCACACAACCCCAAATCTGGGGTCCTACACCAACTCTTCCCAGCGGCTAGAGCCCGCTTCCATCCCCCTTTCTGAATCCCCAACACCCGTACCACTGTAGCACAGGCTGGTTAGAGGAGAGCCCCCAAGTCCTGGCCAAGTGTCCCTGGAGGGAGCCCCAGTCACCCACACTCCAGGGCCCCCCTGCCCCTTCACTCACTTCTGCCTGGCTAGTAAAGTTTGGGAGAAGGAAAAGGGCCTGCCCAGAGCCTCCCTGCCCCTGGGACATATACATTCGGTCTGTTCTCTGCCAGAGGTAAGTACCAGGCAAGACCTGGGTCCTGCAGGTGGAGTACCGACGCCTGTAGTCCTTTAGCCCTGCCTGCCACTGGGGCCACTGGGGAGGGGTGGAGAACTGGCCGACACCCAGCTCTTGTTTCCCAGTCAGCTCTGTCGGGAACGCCTGTGATCTCCACTCTTTCTCCTGAGTCTTTAATTCTCAGTGAAAACGAAACTGGGGATGGAGAGAAAAGGGCCCTCTCCATATGAAATCCCACAATTACCACCTTCTCTTATTTGTGATAAGAACCAAGCCTCTCTGAATAAACAGCAGGTGCTCAACGCCTGCTTGCTGACTGAGTGAACAGGCTACTCGAAGGTACGCTTCCTGGACCTCCCGCGGTGCCCCCCCAGTCGTGGACATTCTCAGTAAACTCTTGGCAATTGACATCAACCCACGTTTGCTGCCCCCTGAGCTGTGGTTACTGCATAAATTAAAAGTATTGATATCACTAATGCACTCCATTTAGCAACATCTTCTATAAAGTGAGTTGTGATAAAATGATCCTTTGTGGCCCATCCTCTCTGTTTAACTCTAAGTTGTCCAAATACACAGTAAGGCTACAACAAAATTCCAGTGGGGATGTGTCCCCAAAGGCAGCCATTGTTTGTTCTGTTGCACTTGGGGAAACAGTGGTGTAGGGTAGAAAGACAGAGAGTCAAGCACCAGCTGTAGCTTTGCTCCTCACCTGGACAAGTCAGTTCCCTGGGACTGAGCAGTATTAAATGGATCAGGGAAAGCACAGAGGCATCATCCCATAAACCTATCCCAATGGCTTGGTGGTCGCTGTTTATAATGATCTATCAAGAAAGAGCCTAAGCCTGTCTGGAAGCCTCCGAAAAGAAAGGAGCTATGATCCATTAGTAATGTCTGCCACGGAAACAAGCATGAGGACCAGTGTTCTGTGTGTCAGACCTTCGCCATCCCAGGACCCGATGAGTTCGGTGATGCCTGGATTCAGGATGGAGCAGCAGCGTGGCCCCGCAAGAAAGAGCATATTCTCTAGCACCCACTGGCTTATTCAAGTGCCCGCCCTCAGTGCGTGACCCTGGGCAAGCTTCTAACCTCCTCCATGTCTCAGCCTTCCCTGCTATGAAGGTGAGACAGCAATAGTACTAATTTTACAAGGATGTAAGGAGGATGAAGTGGGATCATCTGCCTGCTGTGAAGAGTGCCCAGCATGAGGAAGTGCCACACACGAGCCAGGCAGAAGCTGGACATGGTGATGAGGTAAGGTGTGAATTCAGTGATGTATCAAGAAAGGGCCTAAGCACTGTCACGCCTCTAACAATGCAGGCGGGAGAGGTAGGTTTCAGAATGGCACCCAAGTACACACTACATCCATGGGCACACATTCTATCTACATGTATACGTAATATCTACATGTGACCAAAAGCCTGGGAAGATCTAGGGGACACTCATCAGAATGTTAGGGGTGATCGCATCTGGACGGTAGAATTGAGGGTTAACCTGGGGTTAGCATATATCATTTCTCCTAGGCAATAAAGCGATTTTTCAAAATTGAAACAAACACAAAAGCCTCACATCTCACATCTCTTCTAGAAGGAGAGAGGCCAGAGTCTGGATTGCATTATGAGTGATCTCCCCACATGACACACAAGCTCTGATTGTGATCAGGCTCTTCCCACGTTTAGCTGGGAACACAAATGCTGCCGCAGGGGTTAAGCTGGACCTGTCCACTGACCCAACAGAAACTGTGGCTTATTTTCAGCAACAGCCTCATGATGTGAGAACCTTCCCAGCAAGCTCTCTAAAATCACTTGTTTCCCAAAGCGCAGACACTCTACTCGACCAGGCAGCACGGGCTCAAACCTAAGTTGTCTTCAGGAGATGAGAGCAGGTGTAGAGGCTTCCCTCGATACAAGAGTAATTAACAAGTCTTCGAGTTAATCAAATTTTCCCAGGCCTTGAGCTCCTCAAGGCCCTGAAGAGGGAATGGAAGACAAATGGGGTCGAAGGCTTTTTTAAAAAAGAAATCTTGTCATGTACAGAATTGAAGAAACAGCTGCTTTTAAGATAGAAAGCATCCCAGACTATGAATTTGGGGGAAAAAAAATAGATGCCAAGTGACGAGCTTTCCCGGGCACCTGGGCTTGCTCTGACTAAAGCCTCGGTGTTCATGTCTGGAGAATGGAGCACCTAGAATGTTGATCCCTTGTGAACTCAGGTAAACAGGTGGCCTGCAAGAGGGGTGACACATTCAGCCTCCCATGCTGTAAATGCAGAGGCTGTGACTAATCTCCTTTCAGGGGACCCTGGACTCCCGGCACTGGGCAGAGGAGTTCATGTCTGGGGCTACAGCCCATGAGTAGCATCTTGAAATTGTTCAATGCATTTGCAAGGATGTCATTAAAAAAAACAAAAAACAAAAATCGTCTAGGGGCAACTGGCTGGCTCAGTCGGTGGAGGGAGTGACGCTTGATCTCGGGGTTGTGAGTTCAAGCCCCATGTTGGGTGTAGAGGTTACTTAAAAATAAATATCTTTGGGGCGCCTGGGTGGCACAGTCGTTAAGCGTCTGCCTTCCGCTCAGGGCGTGATCCCGGCGTTACGGGATCAAGCCCCACATCAGGCTCCTCCACTATGAGCCTGCTTCTTCCTCTCCCACTCCCCCTGCTTGTGTTCCCTCTCTCGCTGGCTGTCTCTATCTCTTCAAATAAATAAAAAATAAAATCTTTAAAAAATATTAACAATAAAATAAAAATCTTTAAAAAAGGACAAAAAAATTTTTTAAATTAAAAAAACCTTCTGTTACGAAGTAATGACATACTTACACAAAATTTCAAAACCAATACAGAGGTTCCCTGTATCTATAATAAGGCTTCACCCAATAATGGCATCCCTGTAACCACAGTATGATAATCGAAACCAGGAAACTGACATTGGCACAATGTCTCAGATTTTACCAAGTTTAAAAATGTATATATTATTATTTAATTAATTATGAAACAATCTACTCATTAAATAATTAATTATATTATTAATTACTAAGTATTAAGTATATAATAAAATATATTGTATATTATATTTTATTGGATTATTAAATATTAATACATATTAAAATATATTTGAGAGAGACAGCGAGCGATCATAAGCAGGGGCAGAGGGAAAGGGAGAGAATCTCAAGCAGACTGCACGCCCATTGCGGAGCCTGACACGGGGCTCGATCCCACAGCCCTGAGATCATGACCTGAGCCGACATCAAGAGACGCCCAACTGACTGAACCAGCCAGGCACTCCAGATTTTACCAGTTTTTTTTTGTGGTGGTGGGGTGTGTCTTTATTCTTTGCCATACAACTATATGTATCGTCCCTTAGAACCAGCCAAGGACAGCAGCTTCCGGAGCAGGCAGGATACGGAGAAGCCAGAGAATGTCCATTAGCCCCCAGCTGGAGCAGTGAGCTGGTGCTGTCTGTGGGTGCAGAAGGGCCCAATCCCACAAAAACCAACCTCAGGGACATACTCGCCTTTCCCCACTGGGAAAACTGCGGTGCCCCCTCCCCCTGCAGCCCGCTCTCCTCCCTGAACCATGGGCAGAGCCTGGAGAGGCGGACTGCACCAGCGGTATCCGTCCCTTCCCCTTCTGACTAATTCCCTGATTCGTGTTTGCCTCCTCGTGCCAAGCTGAAGCCCGCTCCTGGAGGACTTAAGGGGGGCTTAAGAGTCCTCGTTCCATCAAGGGTATTCTCTGGCACCTGGCCTAGTGAAAATATTCAGTGGCTATAACTGATGGGACACTTAAAGAAATCTGAGCATGTCTGCTCATGTTTGCAGTGGTGTGGGAGGAAAGTTTATTAATGGAATCGGGATTTCCACTTAGAACACCAAAGAGGTTTCGAGTCATTAACCAGGGGCAGTTGCTGGTTAGCTGCTGCCTGGAGCACTGTGTTGAGAAGGATTCTGAGGCTGAGGTTGGTCTCAGTGGGTAGGAGCACTGGGATCCATTGGTACTGTCAGCCATTGAGAGTCAAGGCATGCAGGCCATATTTATTTATCATTCTTTTTAAAAAAGATTTTATTTATTTATTTTGAGAGAAAGGAAAGAGAGAGAGAGTACAAGCGAGCAAGAGTGGGGGATAGAGGCAGAGGGAGAAGCAGGCTCCCCCACTGAGCATGGAGCCCGACTCGGGGCTTGATCCCAGGACCCTGAGATCATGATCTGAGCTGAAGGCAGACACTTAACTGACTAAGCCACGCCAGTGCCCTTATTATTCTTGATAGAGTCTGTTAACAGCAGGAAACTGAGGCCCAAAGAGTGGGGGCACTTGCCCATGGTCAAACAGAAAATGAGTTGGAGCAAAGAATAAAACATGTATCTTTTGACTAATTCGTGTCAGGAGACCATTATAATGTGCGTGCGAAGCTTTCTTCTCACAAGCTATGGCTCAACCAACTGAGTTTGGACATCATTACAATCCTTTGAGCTCAGAATAAATATCTGCTTGCCCGGGGGCACTGGAGGTTAGCATCAGCAATCCCGGGAGTGACAACATGACTTAGGCTTACTGAGCAATCACCGCGTGCCAAGCCTGTGCCGAGAGCTTTACCTGCATCGCTTGGCTCCATTAGTTTACACAATGGCCTTTAAACCTAAACTATTATTAGCCCCATTTTAGAAGAAAAGAAGTTGAGACTCAACAAAACTAATATAAGTTACCAGATATGGAACATTCCCTATATGCCAGCCATGGTTACAGGTGATTTACAGGCATTCCCTCTTCGAATCTCCTAAAAACCACAGGAAGCTGATCAAATAGCCTCATTTTATAGACAAGGTAACTGAGGATCAGAGAGATTTAAAAAAAGAGAAGTGTTTAACTTTCCCCTTCCCCCCCTGCAAAGAGAAGTCAACTTGTCCAAAGTCACAGAACCAATAACTTGTTGGACCCAGGTCTGTGGACTCCCAACCATGTGACGTCCGCTCTATTTACTTTCCCCAGAGGGAGACTCATTCCCGAGCTGAGCTCCTCCCACATTCCTGTGAACTTGAAACTGTCAGAGAGGATGAGATTAGTGATTTTTTTTTTTTTTGCCCATGTACGGTTCCTTTAGATTCATTTTTTAAAAAGATGATGCTCTGGGAGAAAACCTAGCAGAAACTGAAGAAATCTTTTCTGGTTGAAAGGAACTCAGTGGAACCTCAAAAACTGTGTCCAAGTCACAACAAAGAGGGACTAAAGGGTGGCCCAGCTTTCCAAGCCAGCGTTTGATGACCAACAGCTTAGCTTCTCAAAGGCACCTCTCTGGTCATCTCGCCACCGTGTTATTCCACAAGGGGAAAAGAACAAAAGTTGAAATTGTTGAAAATCAGGAACAAGATCCAGCTGGAAACCTAGAGGGCAACACTCGAATCTAAGAAGTTGTCGCCTGAGCAAATACAAACCTAATCGCGCTTCGTGTCCGTGAGGACGGTTATCACCACGAAGACAGAACGTAACAGGTGTTGACAAGGATGTGGCGAAATCGGAGCCCCGGTGCACTGCTGGTGGGAGTTTAAAATGCAGAAGAGTGGGGCAGTTCCTCCAAAGTTAAACACAGAATTACCATATTATCCAGCAGTTCTACTTACCAGGATGTACCCCCGAAGAACTGAAAGCAGGGAGCCACCCAGATGCTACGCCCCCGTTCCTACCAGCAGGATTCCCAGTAGCCAGATGCTGAAAACAACAGATGCCCATCGACACGTGAACAGATACACCGAATGCGGTGTATTCGCACAACGGAGTATTATTACTCAGTCTTCAAAAGCAAGGACATTCTGACGCATGCTACAACATGGATGAAGCCTGAGGACGTTCTGCTAAGTGGACAAAGCCAGTCACAAAAGGACGAATATTGTACGGTTCTGCTTGTATGAGGTACATAGAGTAGGCACAGTCGACAGAGGCAGAAAGGAGAAGAGGCTACACCGGGGGCTGAGGGCAGGCAGGAGTGGGAGTTATTGCTTAATGGGTGCAGAGCTTCTGCTTGGGAAAATGAGAAAGTTCTGGAAATGGATGGTGGCGATGGTTGCACAACATTGTGAAGGTACTTAAAGTCACTGAATTCTACACTTAAAAACTGTTAAAAGGGTGAATTAATTGTATGTTATATATATTTTAATACACACACACAGTTGCAGCCGCTGAATCTTGAAAGGACCACTTTGACCTCCGGTGCTGAGAAATGCCTACCAGCGCCCCACCTGCCACCCCGTCATCTGACTGTCAAGGACGCACAGGTGCTGTTTTCTTCACTACCCCCAATCTCCACCTTCCCGCCTTCCATTTCAGCTTCCCACCTCCAGCTTCTACCTGAAATGCTTCCCCCACTCCCATTTCTGCTTGTCAATGTCCTCCTGATGCTTTCAGTGCCACCTCTTCTGAGAAGCCTTCCTGGATCATCTTCTCTTCTGTAAAGTCTAAGCCCTCTCTGACCTCCTCAAGCATGTTGTCTGCTTCTTGGTGTTTGCAGTTACTTGTCTGCATGTGGCACCTTCACCAAGACATTGGGAGCAGAGGTTGAGTCTTTGTCATTTTAATCCCTCCATAACCCTTGCTAGAGGGCCTGGCATCTTCTCAACCACTCAGTAAAAGGTTCAGTAAGTCAACGCACGACTCTGAAGTCCTCTCCCCTTCAGAAATCCCACCTACGTCTTCAGAAAGAGAGGATTCACTTGGTGTGAGAATCAAGAGAAAATCACCTCTTCGATATACTTCGATATATCTGCACCCAGGGGTGGGGTTGCTGGGTCATATGGCAGTTGGATTTTTAACTGAGGAACCGCCATTTTGTTTTCCTTAGTGGCTGTTCCAATTCACATTCCCACCAACAGCGTACGAGTTGCCTGTGATCGGTATCCTTGCCAACAGTTGTTAGTGCTTGCGTTTTGAGAACAGCCGTCCTGTCAGGTGTGAGGGATTAGCTCATTGTGGTTTTGATCTGCATTTCCCTGATGACCCGTGATATTGAAAAACTACTCCTGTACCCGTTGGCCATTTGTACATCTTCTTTGGAAAAACGTCTATTCCATTCTTTAGCCCATTTTTAGCTGGATTATTTAGTTTTTGTGCTACTGAGTATCCAGTATCTCAAGGAGGTATCTTCATACCCGTGTTCATTGCAGCATGATTCACGGTAGCCAAGATACGGTCACAACCTAAATGTCCCTCCACAGATGAATGGGTGAAGAGGATGTGACACACACACACACACACACACACACACACACACACACACGGAGGAATATTATTCAGCCACAAGGAAGAAGGAAATCCTGCCACTTCCCCTAACATGGATGGATCTGAAGGGCCTTATGCCAAGTGAAATAAGCTAGACAGAGAAAGACAAATACTCAAATTCTGTTTGGCATCATGTATATGTGGAATCTAAAAAAAGAAAAGCCGATTTCATAGAAATAGAGATTAGAATGGTGGTTGCCAAGAGCTGAGAGGCGGGAGAAATGGGGTGATATAGGTCCAAGGATCCAAATGTTCAGTTATAAGAGTAAGTTCTGAGGATCTAATGCGCAGCTTGGGACCCATCAGCAAGATGGTGTTGCAGACCTGGAAGTTGCTGGGAGTAGGTTTTAGGTGTTCTCATGGCGCATGCACACATGCACACATACGCACGAGCACACACAGTTAACTATGTGAAGGAATGGAGGTGTTCATGACTTGATCTTGGCCATCAATCCACAGTGCAAATATACATCAATCTTCACACTGTGCACTTTAAATATATACAATTATATTTGTCAATTATTCCTCAAGAAAGTTCAAAAAGTATTTTAAAAAGAAAAAAATCACGTATCTTTATATCCTTATTGAAATGCAAGTTGGTAGAGCCATTCTGGAAAACAGTGTGGAGATCCCTTAAAAAGTTAAAAATTGAGCTACCCTATGATCCAGCCATTGCACTACTGGGTGTTTACCCCAAAGATACAGATGTAGTGAAGAGAAGGGCCATATGCACCCCAATGTCCATAGCAGCATTGTCCACAATAGCTAAATCGTGGAAGGAGCCGAGTCTTCAACAGATGACTGGATTAAGAAGATGTGGTCCATATATACAATGGAATATTACTCAGCCATCAGAAAGAACAATTACCCAACATTTGCAGCAACATGGACAGCACTGGAGGAGATAATGCTAAGTGAAATAAGTCAAGCAGAGAAAGACAATTATCATATGGTTTCTCTCATCTATGGAACATAAGAACTAGGATGATCGGTAGGGGAAGAAAGGGATAAAGAAAGGGGGGGTAATCAGATGGGGGAATGAAGCATGAGAGACTATGGACTCTGGGAAACAAACTGAGGGCTCCAGAGGGGAGGGGGTGGGAGAACGGGATAGGCTGGTGATGGGTAGTAAGGAGGGCACGTATTGCCATGGTGCACTGGGTGTTATATGCAACTAATGAATCATTGAACTTTACATCAAAAACCAGGGATGTACTGTATGGTGAATTACATAATATAATAAAAATATTATGAAAAAAATAAAAAAGAAAAAAATTTAATTAAAAAAAAGAAAAAAATCACGTATCCTTATATCCTTATTGACCTTCAAATTAGAGATTGTGTGTCATTCATTAGCCACGAAATATCTGCACTCGTATCTGTACGTAGGTCCATCAAGGACATGGGGGGATGACTTTGAACCTGCACAACCTAGCTGGGGTGTACGCAACATAGCATTTTAAAACCAGACCAGTGAGCGCTCGTGACGAATCATACCGCTCCACTGGTGAGATTCTTCCTTCAGAGACAACTTCCGCTGTATTTCACTTCTGCTGGATTATCAACTCCATGAGGGCCAGGACTGCTGCCTTCCCCAGGGGATCCCCCTCACATGGCCCGTGCCAGCAGAGGGGTTGCCAGAGCATGCTCTTAGAGACCCGCTCATGACATATGAAAATGGGCTGCCCCCAACAGAAAGGCAAACCGGGCCAAATGGGGATGACAGCCACAGAAGCCAAGAACATAGTGTCTAAGTCAGCATTTGTCTGCCTGAAGTTCTGGGGGAGGAGTCGTTGATCTTGTCCCCAGTGGTAATAATTCCAGGGACGGTGAAGACCTCGCTCTCTGCTCTTCGACTGTGTAAGCACTGTGCTCCCTGCCCAACCGAACAACATCAGGGAAGCCAGCCCATTCCAAGTGATGGCCCCGAGAAACACAGGGTCCCGGTGCTGAGCGTTCTGCCACCTCAAGCAGTCACTCACAGGCGAGATTTTAAAAGCCTCCTTTCAGTTTTATTATGACTCTTAGTAACTGGTAATGAGAGTGTTGTGGAAGCAGTGATCACTCCCCCCCGCCACCCCCCGCCCCCCGCTCAGGGTGCTAATTACTCTTGGCTTTGCTACCAGTGGTGGGTGGGGGGAGCCCCACTATTGTTCTGGGGCTTATTTACCTTATCGTAGTGTCATTCCTATCTGTTTTGAGTTGTTCATCATTAGGAACAGTTGTGGAGAAGCCCTTTTGTTAAAGGAAGAAGGGGGTTTTCCTATTTCGTGAATGATATGAGCCCATTCAGCTGCCAGGCTGGTCCTGGCACCAGGGGCTCTTGGGTCCGCACGGCACTGGCCACACAGGATCTGTCTGGGTTTCTGGCCAAAGCTTCTGGTTAGATCGTGAGGCACTGCGATCGTCCCAAGACCCCCTTTCACCCGTGTCATCTCCCAAGACTTGAACTACATGGTTAGTCCACCATCATAACATAACATGACAAACAGGCGGGAAAGCACGGAGGCCGGGAATGCAGCTCGGGGCCAGACCACCCACCGAAGCTGTGGCTCCCCCCGCCCCTGGCGCTATGAGTCAGGACTGTGACTACCCCTGGGGACAGGCAGCAACTGGGAGGGGCTGTGGGTGCTCCTGGGTGCTGGTGGTGCTCTGCTGGATTTTAGCACCACTTGCGAGCAGGTGGCCACGGAAAATCCTGCCAGCTGTTCACTGATGAGCTAGCCTCTCTGGGCCTCAGTTTCCGTCTTTGTAAAATGGGGCCAAAGATTCCCACCTTACGGGGTTTGGAGGTGGACTCTATGAGATGATACTGAATAGGGCACATTGCCAGCACAAATGAGCCATGTACTACGTGCTGGTAGCCAGTAGTCACACTGCTACTGTTATTATTAACGTCTGGAAACAGCCAGGTCGGTGCGGCTCGGCTGTAAAGAAGAGTTTAGGGCCATGACGGTGCCCACGGGTAGCAGCTCCGTTCTTCCAACCACAGGAGTGGAGATTATCAGCTCCTAGGCGGGAAGAAGCCCTATCAGCTGACTTTCCCCAACCCCATGGTTTTATAGGTGAGAAACCTGATGCCCAGAGAGCAGAAGCAACTTGTCTGAGGTCACACAGCAGGACCAGAGGTGTTTGCCCATAAACCACACGACAACCTCCCTGTCTTCAGCAGGCTCCCAGGAACTGCTCCAGTAACACACATCACTTTTGGGGGGGAGCAAGGCCTGCGGATGGTGTCCAGTCATCTCGTCTGCTTCTCTTGATAACTCTGCACAGTGGCCAGGGGTGGTTTTGGGGTGTCCGCCTCGCATTTTTCACTCTTTATAATACCAGCACTTTGATTCTGCTTCAGGGAACCACCGTGACCCCCTTCTCCGTCCCTGTGGCTGGGTTAAGATGGACCTGCTCTGCGTCCCGGGGTGGGCACCCGACCCAGGCCAGGTAATCAGCATATTCCAACATCTTGGCCATCAGGGACCTGAAATTGACCTTAAGACTCTTGCTGAAGCCACTGGGAAAGTGCTGATGCGAAATCGGTTCTAGAAAGCCAGGAGCAGCAGAAGGCAGGGCCCCAGAAGAAAGGCTGCCTAACACCAAAGCCAGCACCGGGGATGGCAGAACCGAGAGTCAAGAGGAGGCAGATTTCCTGATGCTGGGGCCGTCCTGATGCTGGCGACAACCTATGACTTCCCAGGTCTGGAAAACAATAAAGGTCTCCTTCTGTTTTTATTTTGCTTAAGCTCGCTTGGAAAGTTTTGGGGCTGCCATCAAAGAAGTCCTCACTCTCACCACGGCAATGACCTATTATTACCTGCGAGTGTGCCTACCGTGTTGTAGCATAGCCCCGTGACCGTGACCCCCTAGGCTCCTTCTCTCCTGCAAGGCCCCTCTAAGTCCCCACCCGAGGGGCGCCACCCCCGCCCAAACACGGTGCAATTCAGCTGCTCTTGTTCCTCCCACATTTCCGGTTCCACCAAAGCAAAGACCTCAAAGGCCGCACGTCTCACATGCGCATGCGCTGAGCGAACGCGGGAGCCTCTGTGGACCAGGCTCGGTGTTAGGTGCTGGGTCTGTTACAACGAGGGGCGGACCTCTGTCTCAGAGCCACGGGTGTGTTTACCAACTGGGCAGGCAGGCGTGACACTTGCTGAACACCAGGGGTCGAGCCTGGCTCTTGTTCGTCTCGGCGTCCCTGGCCCCTGCCACCGTGGCTGCCCGCAGGAGGGGCCCAGCAAATGATTTCTGAACTGCGCTCAGTGGCTAAGATAAAAAGTGACAGAAGTAATCCAAAAGCGAAAGAATTCGCATCTCGCCAGATGGGATGATTCAACGAAATGGCATACAGACTGACACTTCATGGTTTGGGGAGGCAGAGATGGAAAGATTCATCAGGGACGGCAAAGCAAGTGAGAAAAACGATAGGGAGAGACATCTCAAGGCTTATTGTTCTAGGAACTGGAACAAAGGGAAATGAAAGTGGTTATTGGCTGGTGGATTGATGGGCTTACTGTTTTTTCTCCAATCATTTGTCCTTTTAGTCACCCCATCATGTATGTGTGAATGCCCTAGTTAATACCAGAAATATCTGTATGGGGCCCCAAGTCATCTGTGGCACAGAGCGATGGCTCAACGAATGAATGAGCTTCTATTTCGTGTCTGTGAGGATGTTAAGCAGAGGGAACACACTAGTAAATAAAATGGACATACACACGGTCCTTGCCTTCCCAGAGCCTATAATCTAGCAACTTGTCCACAAATACTCATTTATTCACCACCTACTACGTGCCAGGCATCGCGGTCGAGAAGGACCTTTCTGATGGATTTGTGCTTCTGTTTATTCCGCTCATTGACAATCAGAGGGCTGCCTGCACTGGGTTCTTCCCGGGTGTGAGGAACCTTTGACTGCTTGTGGATGGTTTTGTTTTTCTACATAGTTAACTCAAGCATGAAGAAGGCGAGTGTGCCTTCCTACAAAGGAAAACTCTTTTTTAAAAAATCACAGTAGATAAGCAACATCACATTAGTTCACAGAAAGGCAATATTTGGGTTCTGGCTCAAAGAGCAAGATTTAAATATATTACAGGGCCACTCGTCAGTTTCTCATATAACATGCCACCGAACTGAAATTTTCTTAAGGTTTACTTTAGTTTAATTTGCCTTGAAAGAGGTTTCTGAATCACAGGGCCATTCTGGAAAGGCAATCTCTGAGCGAGGAATGAAAACCTCTCTACCACGAGGCAGAGCAGATTCTGAAACCCTGGAGGGCACTCCCCTCTGCCCCCCCTCCATGCTAGTCAACATCAGCATCATTGAGGAGAAAACCACACCACACAGGTTCAGAAGGAAAGCCCTAACCAAACTCTCCTGGCCCTTTTACCATGTGGATTGTTGCTTTCAGTCCTCTGAACCTGCTGGGAGGGGTGACTGCACCTTCCCTTCAAGGAGATCCAAAGAAGGGGCCAGAATTGTTGGAACCTTACAAGGCAATAAACTCAAGAAAACGTAGTAGGTCTCCAGGTCTCCAAAGGCCCCTAGGATTTGCCTGGGCCGAGGTAACCCCAGTGACGGGTGCTGCCAGCCAACGCCTCCTCCAGCTTCCTTCCATTGGACATTTATTAAGCAATTAGGTGCTTCAGGCAGTGTGCTGGTGCTGGGGAGGTGAGATGATCAAGATAGGATCCTTATCCTGGAGTAGCTCACTGGGGGGGAAAGGCAAAGCCAGCCATCCATCCATCCGTCCATCCATCCATCCACTCATCCATCCGTCCATCCATCCATCCATCCTTTCATTCTTCTATCCCTCCTTCCTTCCTGCTTTCCTTCCATCCCTCCTTCCTTCCTGCTTTCCTTCCATCCCTCCTTCCTTCCTGCTTTCCTTCCATCCATCCATGTAAAAATCAAGCACCGGTGGGCCCTGGAGACAGGAAGGGTAAACCACCCGCTCCAGCATCCTGGGACAAGTGCTTGGCCAGCACACAGGACCTCCACAGGAACATAACGAAGGAAGTGAGGGGCACAATTCTGCCCCAGCCTCTTAGGGGTGTGCGTCCCTCAGAGAAGAATTTCCCAACACTCAGATCATCATCCACAGAGCTCTCCCTCACTCCCCTCCACACAGAGCGCAGAATCCTCCCCTCCACCCGCACCATGGAGGGCAAGTGTGGGTCATTTCCCAGGAAATGACAAAGCTAAACTCCCAAATGCTCTGTTATTCCTAGATTTAGTAGCTGGAACCCCCAGAGTCTAGCAAAGGTGGAATCTTTCATTCTTCTGGGAGCTGGCAGGAAGGGGAGCTAAGGGAATTCCAGGCAAAGGAAGGAGAATGAGCAATGAATGGTGAGGAACAGCCTCGCATGCGGCTCAGAGTCACAGCCCCGTAAGGCATAATGTGCAAGGGCTAGCTGCCAGAGCAGGGAGGTCCGTGGGGCCCAGGAAAAGCCACCGAGGGGTTGGAAGAAGTAGAACGAGGTAATTAGATTCGTATTTTTTTCGGGCGCAGGGTAGGATGCAATCAGGGTGGGGCCGACTTTACTGGGCAGTTGTAACCATCAAGAGGAGAGAAGCAAATATGCAAGAGAGGTGAGAAGGAGAAGGGACTGGAAGAAGTCGGTGAAGGAGTTTGCATGGGACCGGATGTCGGCGGACACTTCAAACCCCACTCTTGCCCCCTGTAATTATCTGTGCATCAGGTTAGAGGCTTCTTGCCCGGGAGTATGGTCTGTGCACCTGGGATCATAGCTCTCCAGCACAGCACAGTGTCTTTGGTGCTGTTATTCATTACCCCATTGGTTAGTTCCCTGAGCTGTAAGGATTTCTGCAGCCAGAGCTCCCTGGAGAGGGACCAATTTGCCTCCTGGGGGCTGCTGGGTATTCACCGCAGTTCCAGCATGTCCAGCCTGGTTCTGGTCGGCAACAGCACTGTTCCGCACGGCAGACGGTTCCCTGCTTACTGCAGATGTGTTTAGGGGCCTCCTTCAGGAAAAGGCTGGTTTCTTTCTGCAATTTTCACTATGCGGCATCCTACTTCCCCTCTCTCGACCAGAGGGGCTCAGGGTCACACTTCCTACAGCAGAAGTCCACAGGCTCACCCCACACCCCAAGAATAACACTCCTCCTGCTTGTTCAACCCCAAGGCAGATGCAAGCCCCCCCAAGCTCCCCCTTCAGGGCGCAGGCATAGGAATCCCTCCTGGGTGGGCAGGGAGACAGGTGAACATTTTGTGATTCTGAGGCTAAGTGAGGACACTCCAATATTTCTGCTCTTTTGAATGCCCTGCGCCTTTGGCTCAGCCAGTCTGGCCCCTTAATCCATTTACCTTCTTGATTTCAATGTCAGAGGACAGAAAAAGAAGGGGAGTTAGGTGAAGATGCTGGAAGGTCTTTGAAGCATCCTAAGGTAAGAAAGAACATTCCCTATTTCCCAAGTCTGAGAACGGTCCCTAAGTTTCCCTTCTATCCAAAGAGGAAGGAACACTCTGGATTTTGGAAGCATTCTGGGAACTCAAGGGCTTTTCGAGGTGTTCTGTTACCAAAGGAGCAAGAGAACATTCTCCCAGAGGGACGCACGTAAACCAGAGAATGCCCCCATCTCTCCCTTCTGCTTCCAACACCAGCGCCTAATAAAGTTAAGCCAGATGAGTGGTGGACAGAGGACATCCATTCAAATATTTTCTCACTTTGCACTACCCTGGACTTAAAATTTGTCTCAACAGTTGAAACCATTTCTTACTTAGATCTGCATTTTCAGCATAGCATAGAGTGAAAAGAACCTGGCTTTTGAAGCTTAGACCAACTTAGTTTTGAACCTAGATTCTGCCCTCTACTTGCTGTGTGACCTTTGGCAACTTGCTTAACCTCTCTGGGGCACGGTTTCTTTCTCTGTAAAATGTGGATCATAATCCCCTTTTTTTATGAATGAAATTCAGTATGTCAACCTCTTCGAGGGAAGAATGAGGTCTCATTCATAAAGCACCCAGTGCCTGGGGCTTCAGTAAATGCCCTGAAAGTCACCTGCCCCACCTTCCTTCTCTTCTCCTGAAGTTCACTAGAGGTGCATAAAGCCTAAATTCAATCCACACCCGTGGTCAGGGAGCCCGGGAGAAGCCTCTTGGCCGCCCTGAGTGAATGGCCACAGGTTTACGATTTATTTGTTGATTAATTGGACACTTGGAGACAATTCCACTTCAATTACCTTATTGGCATGACAAGATATACAAAGGCTGCCAATGTCAATACATTAAGACTGAGTGTACTGGGGCGGCAGCCAGGGTTCACGGCAGTGCTGTGTCATCCGTGCCACGGCCCAGGCAGCCTGGAAAGCATTTCATCGTGATTGCTTCCTTCTCTCTGCTCCTGGAGAGAGAAGGTTCCTGCACGTGATGGGCAAGCAAGGCTGAAACTGGGTTTAGGGCCCCCACTCCCTCCCTGTCTCAGCCGGGCTTCTCTAACAGAGATCCGCAGGAGCCAGCCGAAGGGAAAGTGGTCCTTTAATCACATGGGGCTGGGGCCCACGGGACAGAAGGCTGTAGCCCCTGCTGCTCTGGTGCCTAGGACCAGAAATCATGCGGGAACCCAGGACGGGAGGTACTATTCTAAGATTCCAACCCCTGGTGGACACGTCTTCGATAATCCACTTCCCTTGAGTGCAGGCAGAACCTATGAACAGGATGGCATTTTACTCTCACTGACATTGACTTAAAGAAGGGTGTCTGGGTGGGCCTGGCCTCATCAGGTGAGCCCTGAAAAGGGTCTGGGCCTTTCCTAAGTGTTTGGAAGCCTGAGAAAGGCATGATGGGGGCGGAAGCCTGAGAAAGGCATGATGGGGGCAGGGTTGGGGGGGACGCATGTGGCAGGGAACGACGGGGCTGCATCCAGGAGCCGAGAGCAGCCCCTGGCAAACAGCCATTAAGAGAACAGGGGCTCCAGTCCTACAGCTGCAAAGACCTGAATTCTGCCGGTAACCGCATGAGCTTGAAAGAAAGAGCACCAGGAGTTCCAGAAAGGCACGGAGCTCAGTGAACACCTGATTTCGGCCTTATGAGACCCAAAGCAGAGAACCCAGGTCAGCCGTGCCAGACTTCTGGCCTGCCGAGGCTGTGGGATCGCATCCGTCATTTTAAGCCACTAAGTTTGTGATAATTTGTCATCACAGCAACAGTACACTAGAGAGCCGCACAGCTGCTTCCCCAACCCCTCTCCGCTTAGAGCCCTCCGGTGTCTGTGTCGGCTTCCCCTTGCACATCTGCACTGCTGTTCTCTTCCTCGACGCTGGATCTCTTTACTCCTCTCTGCACTCTGTGGATGAGGCCAACCCCGTAGCTCCCGAATGGATTCACTCATTCAAAAAATACCTGCTGAGTGGCAACTATGTGCCAAGGCTTGTTCTCAGTACCAGCCACAAGCTTTCTTTGAAATCCAGTTCCAAAATCCGAGAGAGAGTCTGCTTGTCTCGGTTTGATTCATTGTGCAACGGCCAGGGTGAATGGCAAGGTCACAGGGAGCCAAGCGTGGCTGCCATGGCCTCGCCCGTGGATGGTGCAGTAACTCTGAAAGCACGGGGTCATGCTGGGTGGAGGACATTCCCCGAAGGACTACTACAGCAACAAGGAGCAAATGTCTTCTATAAAGGGTACAGACAGCTGTAAATATTTGAGGCTTTAAGGGCCACACGTTCTCTGTCTAATTACTTAGCTCTGCCACTGTAGGGTGAAAGCAGCCTTAGACAATACGTAAACAAACGAGCATGGCTGTGTGCCAATAAAACTTTATTTACAAAAGCAGGCAGTGGGCCACAGTTTGTGGACCTCTATTCTAGAGCTGGGGTGAAAGAGAAGTCCTTCCTTCCAAAGCACCTGGTTTCTAGGGACCGGGAGGCAGGAAGTTCAGAGGCAGAGGTGACTGCTTGGTGAAGCCCAGGGCCACTTCATTAATTTCCGATTCCTGCTATAATGAGTCACCATAAATGTGGATGCTTTGAATGACACAAACTTGTTAATAGTCCAGATCTGGAGGTCAGAGGCCGGAATGGTCTTGTGGGCTAAAATCAAGGTGTCGGCAGAGCTGTGTTCCTTCTGAAGGCTGCAGGGGAGAATCCATTTCTTCGCTTTTTCCAGCTTCTAGAAGCCACCTGATTCCTTGGCAGGTGGCCCCATCCTCCATTTTGGAAGCACTTCATTCCAACAGCTGCTTCTCCTCCCTGACACCGACCCTCCTGTCTCCCTCTCGGAAGGGCTCCCGTGATTACATCGCACGCACCCGGAGAATCCAGGCTCCGCTTCCCATCGCACCTCTGCAGCCTGTTTTGCCATGTAAGGTAACAGAGCGAGAAGCTCCAGGATTAGGACACAGGTGACTTTGCGGGCGGCATTACTCTGTCCCCCTACCACGGGCGACCTGGAGTGTTCAACTGCCTCTCAAGTGTTCTCCTGTCTCCTGCTTGTGCTGCCCTTCAGTCTGTTCTCAATGTAGCAGCCAGACGGAGCCTTTTATAATCTAATAACATCACTTCAGTCCCCTGCTCAACTCTCTGGGGATTTATCTCACGCAGAGCCTGTGTCCTTATCATGGCCTATAAACAGGTGAAGGGATAATTATTTTATTGTTCAGATAAGGAACTTTTCAGAGTAAAACGGGAAACCATTAATCACCGTGCTGACATTTTGGGCTTCAGTGATATCGTCCTGGACAAACTGGAAAGATCTTCACCGTCTTGCTCCCCATTCTCTCTCTGACCACATGTCCTACCCTGTTCCCATCTGATCACCACTCCACCCCATGCCTCCTTGCATGTTGGGGTGCCCTGAGGTCTCAGGGTCGCTGTGCTTTACCCCTGAGATCCACACAGACCCATCACCCCCTTCAAGTCTCTGCTTAAATGTCCCCTCGTCCATGACGCTATCCCGGACCTCCCCGTTTCAAGTTGCGACATTTGCTCCCGCCATCCTTCCTGCCTGCAATGTTCCCTCCGTGGAGCATTTACGACCTTCGTGTCCACTCATCAGTGTGCTGAATGTACTCACATCCGTCTTATCTGTTGTACTGTCCAACGCTTCCGTAAGAAAATAGGCTCTTTGAAGTCAGGATTTGGGTCTGCCTTGTTCTCCACATCCCCAGCACTGAGAACACCAGCTGGCACAGTTGGTGTTCACGAAATATTTGTTGAGTGAAGGAATGAATGCATGAGACAGGACTACGGCCATGTCCCCTCGAATTCTGTTCTGGAAATTGCATTTCAGGCCACATAAATGAGCATACTCTTCCTTTCCCTTGATCATCCCGAGCTGAACGACTGTCTCACTCTCATTTTTATCAAAAGGAACATGCCAGAGCCAGTGTTTCTCAAAGTGCGGCCAGGGGGCCACCGGCACCAACATCATTTGGGAAGTGTGTTAAAAATATGTGCTCATGGGGCGCCTGGGTGGCACAGCGGTTAAGCATCTGCCTTCGGCTCAGGGCGTGATCCCGGCGTTATGGGATCGCCCCACGTCAGGCTCTTCCGCTATGAGCCTGCTTCTTCCTCTCCCACTCCCCCTGCTTGTGTTCCCTCTCTCGCTGGCTGTCTCTATCTCTGTCGAATAAATAAATAAAATCTTTAAAAAAAAAAATATGTGCTCAAGTCGGGGCGCGTGGGTGGCTCAGTCAGTTAAGCATCTGATTCTTGATTTTGGCTAAGGTCATGCTCTCCGGGTCGTGAGCTCGAGTCCCATGTCGGGCTCCACGCTCAGCAGGGAGTCTCCCTCTGCCCCTCCCCATTCACATTCTCTAAATAAATAAATAAAATCTTAAAAAAATATATATATACACACACACATACATACACACACACACTCAAGTCTTTCCCCAGCTTTAATAGGCCTGGGGCCCAGGAATCCAGTGTTACTTTTGACTAAGTGCTCTCCTATGCCATTTTTAGGCACACGGAAGTTTGAGAATCCTCCGAGGACTCGCAGGAAACACACACCCACCGCCCCGCTCCATCTGTCCGAGCCTGTGCAGTTTCCGGCTGTACGCCGGCCTCATCTATCCACTGCCAGTAATAAAACCAAGGACAGCTGCCTGCAAATGAACAGATGGGCTTGGGATTCCTGCGGGCCCTTCACATCTCCAGTTTGTGCTTCTGCTGGATGGCCCACCACTTTCTTTTTCCTTCTGAGCGATCTCATCTACCTGCACATTTCACCCAAATGCTTTTATTCTTCAAAGGCCACAGGTTGAGACCGTCGCCAGCCTCAAGCTCCGGCACAAGGCTTACAAATCACAAAGTCCCTGGGACAGTAAGTGGTTATTTCACAGCGAGCCCCTTTTACAATTTATAAAATCCAGAGCGAGAAAAGGAGCTTGCTCTTAAAATCGTTGGCGTTTCTCCTTGCCGGTGCAAGAGTGGCTATTACCCGGTGTGTTGCTTTGGAAATCTGGGAACAGGTGGCGAGGATAATAGAGAACGTCTGATAAGTAGCTTGTACGTCTCCTGCTGCTTCTCCCCGCAGCAGCCGTCTGATGTTTGGGTATTTGGCTCTCAATCTGGGGGACTGCCATGTGAAAATGGGTCATTAGGTGTGCTGGGGTTTGGCAGGCTATCTCGGAGCCCGGCTGCTTGGAAACCTTCTACTCCCTGAGCCTTGGGGACAGTAGGTGGCCTCGAGGTCCAGCCCAAGTACCCCAGGTGGGCAAACACCAGGGTAGGGCTGGTCAGAAGGAGAAGGAAATCCTATTCCTCTCCTGTGTTCTCTTCAAAAATAAATACCTCTTTGGAAACGATATGACCCATTCCACGTTGTCAAAGCCGAGAGGTGCAGCTTCATACAAGGACACCTGCCACCTTTTTGGTGTTCCAGGCCTTGGGAACTGTCCGGCCTGCCTGGAGATTGGGGAACCAAGCTGAACCACAAGGAATTGTGGATAGAAAGGGGAGGAGGGAGTAGTGGTGGGTCTAACGTCAGACAGTGAGATGCTCTGGACACGGAGACAGGCCAGTCTTCTGGGAGGAGGGTGGGCAAGCATGTTCTAGAAGCCTCCCAAGAGCTGCCACTGGTGGCCGGCCACGAGCCAGGCATGTCCTCGGCACTTCACATGCCCCACTGCATGTAATGCAACAAGACGGGCCTTTGCTGTTCAAAGTGCGGTCCCCGGACCAGCCGCATCAGCATCACCTGGGGGGAGCCTGTTAGAAATGCAGGATCTCAGGCTCCTCCCCAGACCAGATCAATCCTAACTGGCAGTTTCACAAGCTCCCCGAGTCATTCCGGGGCACCCTAACACCCGAGCAGCACTGAGTTACATGCTATTTTATCCTCATTCTAAGGGTGAGGAAGCTGAGGGAGGCCCAAGAGGTTCGTAAGGAGTGAGATTATCGCTTGAACTCAGACACTCTGACCATGATTTGAAAGGGTACCCCCTAAAGGAGAGAACCCTTGAGTTAAGCCTTCAAACGGCAGGTGAACAGATGAAGGGCATTCTGGGCAGAGGGCACAGCCTGAGCCAGGGCAGGGAACAGAGAGCAGCCGGGACCAGCCAGGGCTTGGGCTGTGGAGTGAGCAAAGGGAAGGTTCCATCTGGAGAGGCTGGCAGGGGGCCGACCCCCAGTGAGGCTGCGAAACAGATCTTCCATGGCTGAGGCTATTACTCCCCTTGAGAACCGACCTGGAACACCAAACGGGCCCTGGGAACAGGCCCCCCAACCCTTGGAGAAGTGCTCCTTTTGTGGAACCTTCCAGAGCTTCCGTGCACTCCTGCAAGAAGGGCCATGTGGACATCTCACAAGGAGCATCTACCCCACTCCGGAGGCGCCCAGATTCCACCCTGCGGCATGTGACTGCATCTCCCATCATTAATCGACCTGCTAGAAAGGGGCTGCAGGGCTGCAGCTGCTGGCAGATCTGAAAATCGTTGTGGCTTGATGGGGGCGGCAGAGTGGGAAAACAATCTCTCTGGTTCTGTTTTGTTGAGTTAAAACTCAGGGCTGTATACAGGTATCCCCTGCTTTCCAAAATGGGGACCCTTGGGCCACTTCCCTTTTATAAAAGACCTATATCAGCGTAGTAAAGTCTTTGTTGGTAAAAGTGGTGAAAATCCTCTTCAGATTTCTTTCCACTAACAAAAACAGGTACGAACATAGATCTTTCGTAAAAGCCACACGGCCTAATGTGAGCTTTCAGACAGCGGGGGATACTCTTCTCCTTATGCCATTTCCGCTTATGAAGAGTTTCATAGGAATGCTCTCCTTTTGGACAGCAGGGTGGGGGGAGCTGTGTTTGAAACACCATTTTCTCTCCGTCAGCTAAGTTTCTCTGAGACACCTCTCCTCTTGCTCTGATCTTCACCCCACGCGCAGGCTGCCAGGAACATGCACAGCTGTCCGGAATGCGCACAAGTCATTCCCAAGTCACTTGAACGGCTTCATTCCCCACGCCTGGTGCCGCGGGTGGCAAGTCCCTCTGGGGACTAAAGTCAGAACTGATGGACCTGCAGCAAAGGACCCCGAGAAACACTTTAACACTCAGCCACCTGTCTTCTCTGAAAGTGGTTTCTCAAGCTGTCTGGAGCTACGTTTCCCGAGGGGAGGGCTCCACTTGCATTCTCCAACCTCAGTAACTTTTCTACTTGCTCGCTGAACACAGGGTGAGGAAAGAAGGTATGCTTCCATTTCTCTGCGCGTTCAGAAAATATTTACGAGGAAATCTAATTTGCGAAGGATACCAGGAAGCCCCTGGGTGTGCCTCGGGGCAAAAGTCGCCAGATTTTTTTCAGTTCACTAAAAGAAATCCCTAAAAGCTTTTTTTTTTTTCTTATTAAGCAGTTAGGGCCCAAACCTTCGTAAGTATTTATGGTCTAACAACTTCATCGCCAGATGAAAGAAAAATGCACCTAGACTAAAAGGAAAAGCGATAGTTTCATACTCACAAGTGTGCACATGGCACGTGTGTGCCTGCTGGGCACTGCACAGCTCCTCCAACCTTGAGCTCAGATTGGACAGGACCACCCTCATTTCCCGTAACATGCTGATTTTGTTAGTATTTGCTTTTGATCAAAGGAACTGCCCAAATCCCAGCTTCACAAAGAAATCTCATCAGAAGGAATGCAGCAAAATTTACAGTTGAAATAGTGACTTACTTGGAGCTAGTACTTTATTCAGTGTCTGACAGATGTTGCTACGTTTTCTTTGCAAACTGAAAATACCCCCACAGCCCCCTGGTGGCTCCACTGGGGTACCCCAGAGTACCTCGGTGTGCAGTTTGGGAACCATGGCCATAGAACCTGCCAGTTAAGGATCGCTTACCATGTGCTTTGCATACAGGCTCTCACCAAATGCTCATTACCACCTCATGAAATAAATACTATTATCCTCCCCTTTTACAGATAAAGAAACTGATGCTGAACAAGGTTAAGGCGCTTGCCCAAGATCACCAGGCACAGCTGGGACTCACACTCAGGCCACCTGGAGCCAGAGCCCATGTTCCTCACCTCCCCGACCTCCGGCACAGACCAGGACCTGGGTTCAAGTCTAGACTATATGAATCACCAGCTGTGTGTCTTTTTGTGAGTTTCTCAACCTCTCTGGTCCTTGAGTTTACATCTGCTGTTTGTATACCTCAGGCAGCTATTTTGCAAGTGGATGGTTTTTATGACAAGGAATAAAGGATGTATGGAGAAGGCTCAGCACTAACCCAGAAGCAAAACCTCCTAAGATGGGGAAGGGAGAGTGGGGGAAGGAGAGCGAAGCGGGAAGAGGAAACACGTGCCAAGGGCAGGCCCTGGAGCAGACTTTCAGGACCACAGAGAAGCACAGCACGTGGGACTGGACATCCCTGGCCTACGGCACGGCCTAGCTCGGACAGCTTGACCACTGGTGCGCAGCTGACGATGCATGTTTTTAAATAACTGAGTTCAAAATGGATGGGGAAATGGGAACGCTTGATGAAAGCTTTTAGTCATAATTGCTCAAAAATAATAATAATAAAAACCCACCAGCCTCTTTAATTACTAGGCAGTGCTTCTTTTCTTTTCATTAGGCATTTCTATTTGCTCATGATGGTATTGTAAAGTGTTTATCAATGCTAACGATGCAGTTCCCCAGAGCCCTATTTTGTCAAAGGGGCTGGAAGGAAAATTGTTAAGAAATAAATTTCCCATGCAACGATACATCACAAAGGAAAGTGAACAGCACAAGAGCCAGGGCCTTCTCCCCAGCTAAGGGGGAAGTCACTTGCTGGGGTCTTGGAAACCACCAGGCCTAAGCACCAGGCTCCCCGCTGTGCCTAAGCTGGCATCGGAGAGCCCCTTGCCCATGTGGAAGAGACTGCCGTCTTGGAGTGGGATGAAGATGAGATTTGAGATACCGGTGTCCCAGTCCCAGCTCTGCCACTGACTGGCAGATCGAGGCAACGTTCTCCTTGGGGCCTGAGAAAGCATCAGACCCACTGGGCTGAGTTCTCACGAAGAGATGTTGGGTACTTGCCTGGGAAAATCTAAGGACCTCCCCTTCTGGATGCTTTCTTTATGGCTAAAGTTTTGCAGAACCCAGGCATGCGAGGTAGTGGCCCAAAGGGTGTATTCTGGCTTCAGACTTCCTGGGTTTGAGTCCTAGTTCTGCCCTTTCCTAGCTCCACGATCTAAGGCAGATCTCAGGAAGCTCTCTCTGCCTTTGCTTTCCCGTTGGCAAAATGGGAATTACAAGAGTACATGTCCTGGGCTGATTATAAGGATTAAATGAGTTAAAACATGGGAAAGATACACAGGAAGAACTCAGTATATCAATAAATACATGTAAGCTCTCTTGATAATGATAATTTATGGGGGGTCAGCAAACTTTTTCTATAAAGGGCCACACAGTAAATACTTGGGGCTTTCTTTGCAGCCATACACCCCTTCTGTCACAAGTGTTCTAGCAAAACGCACGAGTGGGGCTGTGTTCCAATACAGTTTTATTTATGGACGCTGCAATGTGATGTTCACATATCATGAAATATTCAGATATTTTTCTTTTGGTTTTCCCAATCATTAACAAATGTACATGCTTTGTAGTTCGTGGGCCATCCAAACGGGTGGCAAGGATCTGCCGACCCTGTTTTAGGGTCTCCATGTTATTCAATTATAGCCAGTGACGTCTCTGGTCTGAAACACGTTCCTTTCCTCTTGTTCTTCACTGAGAGCCAGGGACTCGTGTAAAGGGAAATGTTTTGGGAGGCAGAACAGAGCAGGCCCTGATTCGAAGGGTAAAATCTTCACCCACAGAACTGCATTCATGAGCTAACATAAAGGTCTAAATTCATGCATCGCCCAATTCTGGAATTCCTGGTTCTTCCTCCAATCTCTTGATCGTGTTGGAAAGGATTCATCTATAGACCACACTCTGGATACAACATCTCACAAACCCATTTGAATCTCCTAGAAAGGCATTTATTGGAATCGCTCAGTGTGGGAGCGAAGGAGGCAGCTCCGTGGTGCCGGCTGGGGGGACGGGAGGGGGCTCCGCACAGCTGTTTGCTCCCCGGTGCAGGGTCTTGGTTTAGTCCCCAGTTTCCTACAGACACTCAGGTGGTCAGTTAGGCTGCAGGAAACTTGGCTGGATAGAGCCACTGAGTCTCTGTGAGTCACTGTGGGAATGAAGAAGCCTGGTCTCTCTTCCATCTTTCCCACACCGGTTCCAGGCCCACTCCCGGGGTTGCCGATATGTTGGGTCTGGGGCGGGGCCCGACAATCTGCTTTTCCCCCAAGTTCTCAGCTGATGCTGCTGTTGCTGGTCTGGGGACCCCACTTTGAGAACTGCAAGTATAGAGAAATAGCTAAAGCAATGTCTGGCCCCCAGCATTGCAATCCCTGCTACATAAGGATTTCTTATTTTTTCTATCGTTCTATATAGGGGCACCAGTCATCTCTGCAGGGCTCATGGCTGCTTTTTTTTATTTTTTTGCCTTTGAATATTTTTCCAAGAAGCATTTGTTATTAGTTAAGTCATGATTGAAAATCCCAGGGTGGCGATCCCCCTGTGCCCAGGTCCCCCTTCAGCATCCCGGGGCAAGGACAGAGGACTGAGGTGAGGTTGGGAGGAACCAGTTCAGATTGTCCCAGAAACATGCCGTCTGCCTGGTGGTCATCCACACTGACAGCCAGGAAATTCGGCCAGCAGTTCCCTATCTGGGTCTGGTTGGGAAAGCAGCTGTCAAAGGGGCAGTCCGGTAGTTCTTGACTTTGGGTCTTCCGTCTTGGCGTAGATGGTTAAAGCAACTCAGTGCCGTGGGGCTCATTGCTTCTAATGCTCTTTGTGCAGCCTGGCCGGGCCTGGCCTCTACTCATGGGACACTCACCCGTGGAAGGGCGACGGTGGACAGCCACCCCCCAGCCGATGGCTCAGGAAGGAAGATGAAGACTGAGGGAGGTGCGGGAGATCCTGGGGGCAGTGCACACATCTGCTGAGATGCTGGGAATGCATCTCCTGGGGACACCACTTCTGGAAACAAAGAGGGGACCCCCTGATGACGAGAGCCTCCACCCACCTGCATGGACCCCATATGTGCTCTGGTCTCCCCGGCTGTTTTTCAGGGTGTGCGTCTGCTTCTCCCAAGCACCAGCTGTCCGTGCCCAGCTGGGAGCTGCCTCCTCAGCGAGAGCCCAGGTACCTCCACCATGAGGGCTCGTCACAAGTCTTTCCAGTCCCCGTGGGTAGTCTCGCCTGGGAACCAAACCTTTAGAAGCCTCACTCACGAATCCAATGGCAGGTGAGGTGACACTGCCGTTCAGAAGTACCCTGGCCCTGCCCTACCTGTTGGAATGTTTAGACGGTTACCACACACAGAGAGTTCTAGGGCAGAACTGGTGTCAAATGAGGACAGTGCCTAGTGCAACCTAGAAGCTCAACGCGGACGTCCTCGTGAGCCTGTCCAATTCCCTCCATCCAAGAAGAGATAATACCAAGGGCCTCACTGCTCCAAGAGTGATCCAGGACCAGCACTGTCAGCATCATGGGAGACTGTCAGAAATGCAGATTCTCGGCCACCCCAGACTTGCTGAGTCAGAATCCACATTTTGACAAAACTCCTAGGTGGTCTGTATGCCCGGTACAGTTTGAGAAGTGCTGAGCTAAGGGATACACTGGGGAAGGCAGCCACGGAAAACTGGAACTGGAATCCTGGCTTAGTGACTCGGTAACTAGGTGATGAATGCAAGTAACCACCCCGTGCCCTCTGAGTCTCAGCCTCCTCATCCGTAAGGTGGAAACATCAGTAACATGGCTGTTATAAGGCTTAATTCATCCCTGTACCAAATACCTGGGTGCCCACCGTGTGCCAGGAACCATGAGAGGCATTGGAGGTAGAATAGGAAGAAAGGACAAGATAGCCCCTGTCGCTAACCTCACTTACGGTAAGAACTTTGGGTTGGTTAGGGGACATATGAAATCATGACACAAACCGATGTGAGATCACATTTGCAGCAGAGTAAAGGCTGCAGGGGAGAGGTGCAGAGGGCCACCACCCGGGAGGGGGGCTCACGATGGAGTGATGTCTGTATTGACACATAAAGAAGAGCAGGCGAAGGTGAATAAGGCAGAAGAATGTTCCAGACTGGCAAATGCATGGGAACTGGAAGCATCTGGCACACAGTATGTGCCCAGCAAGGAAGGGAGAGAGTGTGTATTGGTCACTTATAGCTGCATGACGAATACCCCCAAAGTGCTCTGTATTCAGAGTTAAAATGTGGCATACAGCTACTCTCTCTCCTTTTTGGGAAATTAAATTATAAGCTGGGTGAAGGAGGATGCTGTTTGTTTTTTGGGGGGGAGGAGGGTGGGCAACCATCTCCTATGTGCCTTGTGCTAACAGGAACTCAATATATACCTTTGAATGAGCTGTTCTGTGTCCTCAAGCCTTTGGGTCATTTTCTCTCTGCTCACTGACACTTGGATGCTAGGGGCTGGGGGGGGACAACAGCACCAGCTTCTTCCAAACTTGAAAGGGGAAGCGAACATGGAGGGAGCAAAGGGAAGAAGGACAGGAGGGAGTTTGAGAAGTCGTAATTGAAAAACCAGACAGACCATGGGAGAATTATAAACAGAAAGCCCCATTCTGCTGCAGCCCATCCAATCTAGAGGGACAACGCACAGAAAGGACAAGCAGAGAAATCCAAAAGATCTGGACTGGAAACAAATTAGTTTTAATGGAACATTTCAGTTCTGGAGAAAAATGGGAACACCAAGTAGAAATAACAGCTCAGGCACTGAATTTGTGGAAGTGTCATCCGGGCACAAAGCAGGGAAGAAGGAACCAGAAAAGAAATTGGTTTAATTTTTTAGATTAATTGTGAGCAGTCAATAATGTGACTCATTCGGGGACCCAGAGGCGTCTAAGCTATGTTGAGTAATCTACTTAGGTTGGTAATTATTGTTTGCATTCACGGAATTAAGGCCACAAAAAGGTGGTTTAGAGAAAGCCTCGCTGAGCTGGGGGACTGTAATCCTGGCTTTCCCACAGCACATCTGGAGTGAGGCAGCGATACTGTGGTTTCCATGTGGAGTATAAGAAGGAAAAAAAACACACAAACCTTCCTTTCAGCCCTTGCTTTGTGGCTGATTCACCGCCAATTCTAAAGAATTCACTTTTTCCCCGTTTTTATTTTAATTCAAACATTGGTTGGAGGACTTAAAAAGTACATCAAAGAACAAATGAAAGCATACTGCGTATTCTCACCACCCAGAATTACTCACTGTCGTCTTCTTGCTCTGTGTCCTTTCTTTGTTCGTGGTTTTCGTTTTAAGAAAAATCGTATCTTTTTTTCTAACCATGAAACATACTCCTTTGAGAGAAATCAATGAATGCAGAACAGGGCAAAGACAAAGAGAGAGAAGAGTATCCCCAGTTTGACCATGTTCGGTGGAAGTCACTGCAAACAACTCTCTATGCTCCTGTGTGTGTAGAATCCTCATGAGGACAGGGGTTGTGTCTGTGTCCGTCACTTCTGGATTCCCACGGCCTTCAACAGCGTTGGCAAACTGAAGGTGCCCAGTAACATATCTCTTGAAACACTGGCCGAATGGCAGATGGTCTGGATCAGTCACAGCAACGTTACAGGGCCGTGGGCCACAGGCCACACGCAGCGGGTGGTTTGACGCATCGCCTCCCCACCCCATGCCCCAGTGTTCACCCCTGGGGGCACACAGGTCCCGGGTTGGGGGGGGGGAAGCAGAGACAGGTGTGGAGGAGGGAGGGAGAGAAAGCTGAAGCTGACAGGCAGACAACTGGTGACCTGCCCTCTGGACCAGGCAGCAGTCCGAGTGGTCCAGGGCTTCCAGCCCTTTCTCCGACATGGCACACAGACATAGGGTACTACTTGCATAGCTCACTGGTGTCAAACTTACGAGGCTCCTTGAGGCCACAGGCCACCATCAGCAAGCTCTAGCCACCGCTGTCTGCGAGGACACTGATATCTTGGTGCACCTGCAACCCCTCTGGGGCCCTCTGTCCCAGCTGGGATGCCTGGACGGGTGCATCTAAGACAGGGCTCAGATGAGGGTGTGAGAAGGTCGCTCTTGGGAGGGCACGGGACAGAGAGCGGGTGGGAGCCCTGCAGGTCAAGGTCAGCGAGAGCTGCAGTAGCTCAGCATGGGAGGACACAGCCTCAGCAGTTGAGTCAGGAGGAGGAAAGGAGGTGTTGAGATGATGCCTGGGGTTTGCTCCAACCTCACACAGGCCTAGCGGCTGGGGAAGGGGACGGATCCGGTTTGGACGCGGCAGGGCTGGCTAAGGACCTATCAGTTGTGTGATGGGTACGTGAGCGTTCCACGTTGCTGTCCATCTCTGTGCGTGTTCAAAATTCCCCTCAATCAAAGGATAAAGAGACAGAGAGACACAAAGTCAAAGAAAATGGAAAGTAACTACCCCTGCACATACATTTTTTTAATTATATAATAAAAGACGTGCTCATTGGGAAGAGAGCCTCAGCAACCCAGGAGTGCAGGTCATAAAAAATAGCAGTTACTCCCTTCCCAGTGCACACACACGCTTCTCCCCATTCCCGAGGAGCCTCCGGGACACGTCCTTCTAATTGTTTTTCTGTGAATGTACAAATTATCTATCTGGATGTACAAAGTTAACATGTTTTCGTATGTATTAAAAGTAAAACAAAACAAGGTTACAATGAATGAATATTTCTTCTCGTTCAAGCAAACAAATGAATGATGTTCTTCTTCCTGGTTTTTTGGTTTTTTTTTTTTTAAAGGTTTTATTTATTTATTTGGCAGAGAGAGCCAGCCAGCGAGAGAGGGAACACAAGCAGGGGAGTGAGAGAGGAAGAAGCAGGCTCCCAGCAGAGGAGCCCGATGTGCGTGCGGCTTGATCCCAGGACCCTGGGACCACGCCCTGAGCCGAAGGCAGACGCTTAATGACTGAGTCACCCATCTTCTTCCTGGTTTTAATTGTACCTTTTATGTTAATTAGATAGAATATCATAACCACTTAATGACCTGAGAATGCTACAATGTTTAAGATTTGCAAAGCACCTAACTTCTTTTAAAAACCAGATCGTGCCTGCTCTGTGGTGGATAAATAATTTTATTTTACAGAAATGGATCATACGTAACACAAAGCCATGGCGACTTGTTTATTTTAAACAAGTCTGTTGTCTGGTCATCTCTGTTATGTCCGTGTGGATCAATCTTCACCACTTTTAACGACCTCACACACTCTTTGGTATAGGTCGGCACTACTGTTTATTTACCTGGTGCCACCTGCCGATGATCTGATAGACAATTAGGATTTCAATTTACTCTTACAATAAACCCTGCGGCACCAGGCGGTCTTGTCGACAGATCTCCGCACAACCTGCCTCGTATTTCTGACATCCCGGTAATGTGTTGAAAATCTGAGCAGACATCACCAAAGTGCCTTTCCAAAAGACTGCAGTGATTGTCACTCCTGCTGTCAGAATAGCAGTGTTATCTTGGAGGTAAATACCCAACCACAGCCGCTCTCAGCGATAGATGAGGCTGAATTCAAGGTTCCCGTCTGGCCAAACTCGACCAACGCAGAGCTCTGCGATTCTCCATTAGCGGTCCCATCGAAATCACCGCCAAGTCCTGCTTTCCCGGGAAAGCTAAACAGCGCTCTGTCCAAGCACCTGCCTCTGGGCAAACTTCTAAAATAAAGGCAGGGACCAGCCTAGACGGTGAAGGTCACAGGTAAATATGCCGGAGGCTCCCCAAAGTCACTGATCCGGAGGCAACAGAGAAATTCCTTCAAAGGGGAATATGAGGCAGCAAGAGAAAGCAGGCAGAGTGAAAGGCAGTCTGTAAAAATGGTAAGAAAAGCAAAGAGATGAGAAATGGAAAAGATTGCACAGAAAGTTAGGCCAAGAGAGATGTTGCCCAGAATGCAAGGCAGGAGAGGTCAGCAAAGGAAGATGATTTTGTCAGAGCAAATGAGCAGAAGTAATTTACTAACCGGGTAGGTAGAGATCCTGCATTAGATGTATTCCTGGCTGGTTCCAGAAGGAGACAAGAAACTTTTGGGGCAAGAAAGAAAAACATGGAAAGGAATCAGAGTCACCGTGGCATCGGACAACCAAGAAACAGACAATAAGGACTTTGGAGGCGTTCGGCGTCTAGGTGGGAATTCTGAGGACAGCTCAGACCAAAAAAATGGGGCTGCCGATTCTTGTCCCATTGACTACAGAGGTTTCAGGAGCAAGAAAGGGAAAGGCAGGCCTTCTTTCTCTCCAAGTTACAGCTGCAGTAGGCAGGGGCTGAGGATGCCGTGTTACAAAAGGTGCCATCTTCCAGTGGACCCACTTGTCATGTTGAGAGGGGGCACAAGAACTGGAATACGAACCCTGAGTTCTACCACACCACTCACTGCCTCGGGGGCTTGAGACATGCCCCTTAAGTCCCCCAGCTTTGGCTGCCTCAGCTACCCATAGTGGGAGAGGTAGCCTCTTAACTTGCCGACCTCTTTCCCCCGCTCTCCCTCTTGGTCACTCCACTCCAGTCCCTCTGACTTCCTTGTTGCTTCTCAAACATGCCTCGGGGCCTTTGCACTGGCCATTCCCTCTGCCTGGAATGCCCTTCACAGCACCTGCATGGCTCTCTTCCCCCTTTATCTTTGTTCATATGTCACCTTCTCAGAAAGGCCCACCCTGCCCACTCACTGTCCTTAAAATTGTACCTTCTATCTCCTTCCATGCTTTTTTTCCATAGTGCTTATCACCTTCTAAGAGACCACTGAAGTTAATCCACATATTTATTCTATTGCCTGAGTTCTCCCCCTGGAATCTAAGCCCTCAAGGGCACAGGGCGTAGGTCTGCTTTATTCATTCTCTGCCATATCACCGCCATCTAGCACAGATGCCTGGCACACAGTGTGACCTCGACATATATCTACTGCTAAGGTAATGAACGGATGCAAAACTTCATCATAACTTCATCAACACTATCATCATCGTCATCATCGGAAGTATTTCATTAATTCAACCAAAATGTATTCATCACCTGTTACACTGTCTGCCGGACATAATCCCCGAGACCAGCAAGCCAAGAGACGTGTAAGAGTGTATGTGCCAAGTTGAGCGTGGATTTGTCACAGGATGACTGTAACTAGATTAGGGTGACCATCCCAGGTTACCACTGTTCTTGGAAACCAAGGCTACACTCTTAAAGGTTCCAAGAATCCTGGGTCTAAATACAAAGCAGTCAGTGAAGTTGAAAATGTTGGCCTCAAACTCGCTGTCTTCTCTTTCTATGTCCTGTTGACCACGCCCTCCTAGCAAGCTCACGTGGGACATCCTCTCATCTCCATCACACCCCCCAAAGACCCAGGGCTCCTCTTGATCAAAAGATAAAGGCAGAAAGAAAGGGTGGAGGCTTAGAGACTCAGGAGTCGGTTGCCTCCTCCATTGCTCCTGGAGTGTGGGCATCTGGAAGGCCAAGGGCATTCACTGCGGAAGGTCTTCCCGAATTTGTGGCTTGTGCTAAACTCCCATGGCTTGAAAACCAAGTGACAGGAGATCCCAAATATTTAACAGTCAGCTTAGAAGCAGCCCCACAAGCAAACGAAGTGTAAGGGATACATAAAAAGGGAGAATCACATATAATTCAGAGAAAATTATTCTTGCAAGAGCCCAAATTTGTGGAAATTGGCAGCAATTCTCCTCTTTTTATTACAAAAAAAGATATTGTGAAATACTGAAACCGTCCAGAAAAGAAAAGTCCCTGCAAAGATACCAGCGTGCTGGGTCGGGGGAAATATTCGGTCTGTACTGTTTGAAAAGCAGATGATCCAGGAGCCGTGCAGAATTCTGAGTGGCCCAGAGGGCACACTGCCTAGCACTGTTAAAACGCACAGCAAGGGGGAGAACAAAAGGGGAGCAGCCACTGGGGGAGATGGACACTTAAGGGAAATGACCAACATTTTCCTTATGGAGAAACCGAATCAACCATGAGCAGTGGTGATGTGAGCAGGTGGGAGCTAAGCGTAAAACACAACAAAAATGCAACGGATGTGAAGCTGACCTCCTGGCGTATTTGCGTCTTTGTGCTCAGCTTGAGGGTGGTGACCAGCAGCTGATGCCATTGGGCTTGGCGCTGTTCCCTGAGTCACTACTGGTGATGGGGCCAGGCTCAGTGGAGGGACCCCCTCCATCCCAATGGCTGCAATCCCAGCCTCCGACCCGATGGGCTGTGAGGCCCGGTTTGTTCTCATAATGAGAACCAAGGAGTGGGCTGAGAACAGTAAGCAAGGCAACAGTGCCCAGCATGCCTTCTGGGGGGCAGGGAGTGTGCACAGAGGATGGGCATCCCCTTTGGAGTCAAGAGGCTTGGCTGCCCTTTGTTAAGCCAAGTTCAGCTGTCTGGCCCAGGACAAACTGCCACTGTGGGCCTCAGTTTCCACCTCCATGTTAATCCTGTAGGGAGGCTGTGACGGCCACGAGAGTGGGTTGCTCAGTATCCCCACCACACCCAAATTCACATCCAACCAGAACCGCAGAACGTTGCTTAATATAAAAATCTTAGCAAAATTACGGTAAGCAAAATTACGGTAAAGATAGAAATGAGATCATGCTGGATGAGGGTGGGCCCCCACTCCAAGGAGAGTGTCCTTATACGAGAAGGGAAAGGAGGCACAGAGACACAGGAGGATGGCCATGTGAGACAGGGGTGATGCAGCCAGAATCCAAGGGGCACTGGGAGCCACAGAGGCTGGCAGCGGCCAGGAAGGACCCCGCCCCAGAGCCTGTGGAGGGAGCGCCGCCCTGCCGACACCTTGATTTTGGACTCCTGGCCTCCAGAGCTAGGAGAGAATAAATGTCTGCTGCTGTGGGCTACCCAGCCGGTGGCAATATCTCACAGCAGCCCCAGGAAATGAAATACAGCCACTTAAGAACCACCTGGGATCTCATGCAGCACTGCCCACCCTCCTGCCTCATCTTCCCCTCCCCCTCACTGAGTGCCAGCCACATTCACCTCCGGATCCTCCCCATCGAGGTCTGGTACACGCCGAACTGGCAGGCCACACTGGGCCCTCTCGTCCCCTGGACCCAGGCCCACCCCCGACTCACTCCCACCCGTCCTCTCTGTCTCCACTGCAATGAGACTGCCTCCGACGAGCTCCCTGGCCCTGACCAGCATGCACAGCGGATTCTCCTTGTTGCCTGTCCGCCACTTCTCCCAAAGTTGTCATCTCTGTACTTGTTTTAAAACTCTCTCCGGCTAGAATGTATAGTCCCTGAAGACAGAGATGTGCCTTTTATTTAATGCCACAGCCCCAGCACCTTGGTCGGGAAAGTTTTTGTTGATTGAATGAATGAATGAAGAAAGGGGTGGATGAGATAACCTTGTGCTCAGAGTCCATCTCCAGTGAGTTGAGGGGGTACGGTGGCTACCAGACAATGACGCCGTGTGGCAGCGGGTGCCCCACCATGATGGAGATGCATCCACACACCTGCGGGAGAGAGGGCTCCCCTGCCATCAAGAAAGGTGCTCTCCCTCCTGGGGCACAGGCCTCCCAGTGGGTTCTCCTCCGAGGGTGGGGCTGGAGGGAAAAGCATTCCAGAGGGAGGGAGTGGCTTGAGTGAAGGCATGGAGAACAGAAAACCTAAGACCTGTAAGGGAACTGGGCTGAACACCTTTCCCCCCCAGTGGCTAGAATCTCTTCTTCTAGAAAGCAGGTGTGGAAGCTTCACCTGGTGCAGTTGCAGTGGGTTTGACAGAACAAACAAGATAGAAGCTGAGACTGATAGAGCCCTGTGTGGGGCTGGGGATGGGGGGACGGTTTGTAGTCAGTCCCATCCCTGGCCCCCACCCCCGGAGAAGCCGTGCACAGACCAGCACCGGAGGGCAGGACCTGCGTTAACCGTGGGTGGCAGAGAAGGCAGGACAGGAGTCTGCAGGCCCAGCACCGACACGCCAGCCTCCGGGACGCGCTGACAGAGGCCGGAGCAGTGCGCTTTGATGGCAAACACGACCTGCTCGGAGGCGTGCTTGCGGAGAATTAATCTAGCAGCAGAGTCCAGGATGGATGGGAGGCGGAGGCTGCAGACGGAGACGTTATTGCAACGGTCCAAGGGAAGGATTATCGGGGCCTGACTGCTGGGTGGCGGTGGGAATGGAAAAGAACAGAGAGACGTGAAAAATGATTGGAAAGAGAAAAAAAATCTGCTTGACTGATTGCATGTCCTCCGGTGAGGGAGGGGAAGGCACTGAGGATGACCCAAGGGTCTGCGCTTAGAGAGAACTCAGCACTGCCCGACAGAGAAACGTCTGGAGAAATCTGCTCTCGTTCATTTGAACGCGTCATGACCACTAGCTCCACGCTTGCTTTGGGAACACAGAATACTGGGTGGGGAGTTAAGAAACCCCTCCCAGTCCACACACACACACACACAGGTGCACACACATGTGTGCAGAACGCACGCACACATTTTCCCTGGGCTCAAAGAAAACTAGTGACTCTCAGCAAATGGAAGCTAGTGTCTTACTTCAGTGAACCCTGGGCTCTGCTCTTAAAACGCTGGTGATGGAGAAATCCCAACCTTTCAATGACTCAAAGGAAATGCCACTTCCTTTTATTTGCTAACCACAGCTTGATTAAAGACCTTCCATGGAGCCTCTTCTTTCCAGTCCTCAGAACACACTCCAGCCTCTGGCGAGAGGGTGGAGCGTGCTTACTGGTTCAGGAAAGAGGAGCCAGGACCTTCTCAACTACTGTGGCCCGGGTCTCTGTAAAGAAGAAATGGAGATTTTATTTTTTTTTCTTTTAAAGATTTTATTTGACAGAGAGAGAGAGAGCACAAGCAGGGGGAGCAGCAGAGGGACAGGGAGAAGAGGTTCTGCTGAGCAGAGAGCCCGATGCAGGGCTGGATCCCAGGACCCCGGGATCATGACCTGAGCCGAAGGCAGACGCTTCACCAACTGAGCCACCCAGGAGCCCCAGAATTGGAGATTTTAAAATAAGATAAAACTTCAGTCCTCAGAAAGGCCTTTTAAATACTGACTTAACCCAAAGAGAAAAGGCGACAAAGCTATAGAGCTTTCAGAGGAAAGGAAAACTATCAACCCGAATTCGGCCCTGTGAGGTGACAGGCTTCTGGGAGGAAAATGCGCTCTCAAGATGGCAAGGATCCATTCCTGAGTCACCTGCCAAGCCCCGCCCACCGAGCCGCACATGCCACCTGGGTCCTCCAAGCGCTGGGGCTCAGATGAGGCCCCTTCCAGGGACAGCGCCCACAGGTGGCTTGTTTCCAACAGCTCCACCCTGAACGCAATGACAGCTTCATTCTCAGACCCGGTCATCCTTGGATGTCAAGGGTCGCCTCGTCCTGTAAACTTGGCCTTGCCCCCTGGGAAGGTAAAGCATCAGCGATCATGCCCCTCCCATCAGACTGGGAGCTCTCAGAGGCTGGGACAGGGTGCCCGTGACACAGAAGGCTGGTGGAGACCGAGAGCAAGGGCCCCCAAGCCTGTGAACTTGTCCAGCAACCGTTCTGGTGCTGCAGGTGTAGCCCCCGGGAAAGCTAGAATCGCTCAGGGTGCAGCATCTCCACCTGCAAGGCCGGAGGGCCCAGGTCTCCCAGGCATGGTGCCGCAGGGAGACCGTGCTGCCTGTCGCCGCAACTCTGCCACTGGTGCCGGCAAATGAGCCGCCGCGCACTGGGGAACCTTCAGCTATCCTGTTTTACCTCGGGGCTGCTGTTCTTTGGAAGGGAAACAGAGGACCCGGTGAGATGGTGGAATATATGGATCTGCCACGGAGCTCAGCGCGTCAGGGGCGCTTCCCAACTCTGTGACCATTCTCACCACTGTCCACGTGTGACTTATCCTGAATCCCCAGCTGCTGGCGGTCACCAGCTCTCGGGAGGGGCTCAAGGCTGGCAGCTGGAGAAAACGTGAACGGATGGACACTACTGACATGCTTATACATGAAGAAATGGCCTGAAGGCCGGGAGCAGTTTCCCCACATTTACCTCCCAAACCGCTTCTCCGTTTTCACTGCCTCCTCCCGGGCAGCACGTTTCCTGCCAGCCGACCTGCGGGCTCCGAAGTTTACACCCCCGTCTTTAAGGCGGAAGCACACACACCTGGTTTCTAGAAAACACGCAAACCAGTAGTTTGACAAACGTGCCCAAAACCCTATTCTATGATACAACGTTACAAAAGGACCCCGTTTCTGTTGCTGATCCACTAAAGAAGGAAGAGTCATTTCTTGAACAAACGTCGCGGTGTCACGCGCACTGACGTGCAGGTGCGAGGGCGCAGTGATGTGTGTCGGTGAGCCAGCCACGTGCAAAAACAAAGCCTGTGGCACCCTCTTGTGTGTTTAAGTCAGGGTGAGTGTGGCAACGTGCGGAGCTCCCCGGGGTGTGGGGGGAGTCTCTTGGCCAATCGAGTTCCGGTTCTGGCTCTGACGAGCTGCGTGACTGTGGGGCACTCACTTGAACACCCGGAGCCTCAGTTTCCACGTACAAAGGGGATTCCACCATCTGACACGACCCAGCTGCAGCTCGAACTCCCCTGCCTCCTGTGTTCCCATCCCGCACATCACTGCACCTACAAAGTCCAGAGGCATTTCAGACCTCAGCACTACCCCCTGGTTCAGGGTCTTAGAGGGGTGCCCTCCCACGCCTTCACTTTCATACCTTCAACTTCACTTCCTCTGGGAGGACTTCTCTCACCACCCTCAAGCTGGGTGGGGTCCCCACTTTGCTCCCCTTACACCCTGCTCTCACATGCCCCTACCTCTGTGGCAGGCAGAATTCTAGAAGGGCCAGAAGGATCCGCCCCCACACTTTCAGCATGTACAACCGTGCGCTCCCTGCCCTGGAGTGTTAGTGGAACTTAGGAATGGCATTTCACTCCTGTGATTGGATTACATTATGTGGCCAAGATGAAGGGAATTTGCAGTTGTAATTAAGGTCTCTAATCAGTTAACTTCAATCCATCAAGAGAAAGATCAAGGGTGGGCCTGACCTAATCAGGAGAGCCCTTTACACTGGTGTATAGATGCCAGAGACAAGAAGCAGCAGGACAGGCCTCCTGTTGGCCCTAAAGCGGGAAAGTGCCATGTTACAGAGAGGACCACATGCCAGGGAATAGGAGCCGAAGCCTCGGTTCCATAAGCACGGGAGCTGAATTCTTCCAGCAACTGCATGAGCTTGCAAGAGGAAACCAAGCTCCAGATGAGAGAACACAGCCTGGCCAGCATCCTGATTCAGACTTTGAGCAGACAAGTCAGTTCGGCCATGCCTGGACTCCTGACCTGCAGACACTGTGAGATAATGCACGGGTGTTGTGGCACGTGTGTGGTAATTTGTAATGGAGCAGGAGAAATCTCATACACCCTCTGAACTCCGCATCATACTCACAGAGGGTAGAAACCAGGTCTTATCTGACCTGTCCTAGCAACTGGCATGTAATTAAACGAACAGATGGATGGGCGAATGAATGATGAGCAGTATTTTAGAAAGGCGATACAGTGAGGTTGTCAGGCTCATGGATTCTAGAGTCAGATGACCTGGCTCTGTTGCTTTTTAGCTGTGTGAGCTTGGGAAAGCTGCTTGACTTCTCTGGGCCTTGGTTTCCTGATCCGTAGAACAGGGACGATAATGGTACTTACTTCATAGGGTTGGTATAACGATGAAAAGCTATGTTATGTAAAGCACTCACATAGTGCCTATCATGAGCCGGGAGTTGTAAGAATTCAGTATTACTGCTATTTTGTGTGGACAGGAAGGAAAGCTGACAGGAGCAAGCAGTGAGTACAGCCGCAGTGTGCTAAAGGGACAGAGGACAGGACTGGAAGACGGGTGGCCCAGGTTCATTGCTCAGCCATGTCATTTGATCCCTGCAAAGCCGTGAAACCTCTGTAAGTCTCCGTATTCTCGTTTCCAAGACAGGGTGATGATCCTGCCTGCCTGTCCGGTCGGGAGATTCTCACGGAGAAGGTCCCCGCACACACTCTGCAAACTCTGAAACACTGTGCGTGTGTTAGCTATTGGGAAAGGCAGGAGGATGAAAAGAAGAACAGAGGGTGGGGGAGAGAGGACGTCTGTTGGCAAAGCAGAGGAGGTGACAAAGGCAGAGGCTGGAGAAGGTTTGTGGCGGAGTCCCCAGGATCACAGCTTGAGGACTGTGGATACAAGTCAACCAGCTAGAAAGCACGTAGTTTGCTCTACGATGGGAAGGACTTAAGGCGAGGACAGTCCTTGGCATATCGTGCACATTTGTTATTGTTTTTTTCAAAGATTTATTTATTTTGGAGAGAGACCACATGTGCAAGCAGTGGGGAGGGGCAGAGGGACAGGGAGAGAGAGAATCCCAAGCGACCACCCTTCTGAGTGTGGAGCTCGACTCGCGCTTCAATTCATGACCCTGAGATTGGGATCTGAGCTGAAATCGAGAGTCAGATGCTTCACCGGCTGAGTCACCCAGGCGCCCCTGTATCACGTGCATTTAGTGGCTGTTTTAAGAATTAAAAAACTGAAAAGCAGCAGGAAAGACAAATTTCCAGCTGACACGGCCATGCAATTCATAAAGTCCTGGTCGCCGAACCCCGCTTTCTCAACACTTCTTTAAACTCAGAATCTCAGTCTGAGAAGCAGGTGGGTCTTAGTCTGGACATCTTGTGCCTGGCTTCTGTGAGGAGGAAAAGCACGAGAGGAAATGTATGTTTCCTCATTTGAACCTGTCCTCAAATCAAAGCACCATCAAATACTAAAAAGCTGGAAGGGATAGTGAGAATCACCTCCCTCCAACTATTCTTACAGGTGGGGAAGCTGAGGGCCAGAGAAGTCTCAGCACTACGTTACCCACTGTCCTACATACTACCTAATCGTTGCTCTATCCATAGCGCTCCACACTCGTGGGATGACGGAGAGGCACCCTGCAGAGATCCTGAGCCCCAGCAGGTCCTCGACTGTTCATCGCTTCCCCACACTGCTTCAGAGGTACCCAAGACCTCTCTTCATCGGGTAATCATTCTCTAGGCAATGGCTCTGTACCAAACACTTGGGGGCCAGGGCGGCTTAGGACAAGGCTCATCAGGCCACTGAGAAGCAGCCGGTGTCCTGGTGGAGAACTGGGCTTTGGAGCCCGACTGCATGGCTCAGACTCACAGCAACCCTAGCTCTGCAACGTGCACACAGTAGCTTCCCACGCCTCAGTTTCTGCATCTGTGACATGGGGATACTCACAGAAGCCCGTCGGAGGACTTGTCAGGAATAAATGACGAGATGCATGGCGCGGCTGGACCCAGACACCCTCGGCTCTTACTGCTATTCCTCAGGGAGCCTCTTGGGGGCTGGGCACAGCATTCTCCTCCAGGGAGGAACAAACTTGCAGATTAGGAGTAAACCCTCTTCTGCATGCATTGGGTGGCCCAGTGGCCGGCTCCAACCCTTTCTGCCCGAGAGTGCGAAAACCCAGACATGCGTGCACCTGTCTCTCCCTCAGCAGCTGTTCTACAAGGCGCGTTCCTCGAGGACCTTCCAGACCTGCGTGAGCAGCTCCTGAGAGGAGAGAAATTACCTGAAGTGACGGGAAAGAGCGCACAGTGGCAGAGCACAGCGGTGCCTGCCGTCACCACGAGGACGTCTCACTGCGCCATGGGCCTCGACTACGCTGCACACGTGAGGAGAGGCTCTGCAGGGTCGACCAGGTGGCCATGCTCACAGGCAGGCTGCTTCAGAAATTCTTTCCTTCTTTTCGAATTCCTTTCAAGTTGCCTCTCCAACGCTGCCAGGGAGGCATTCCATACAGAGCCAATTACCCGCTAATGGAGAACAAGGATCCTTTAACACTCTTCACCTGTTCTGAAGAAGATGCTGCCAGCCGCCTCTTGAGACGGGATTTGTCCAGTGGGTGTCCAAGCAGAGGGCAGCATTGGCACCTGCTTGGAAGCTGGACTGCTTGGTAGGAACAAAATGTAACCAGTATGGGGGTAACCAGACTGCACAGATCTGGACTCAAACCATAGGCAGCCTCCATCAGTCAGTCCCACGGGGCAAGACTATGTTACACGGATAGAAAAGGAAGAAAGGAACAACAGATCCACAGAACTTACTCCGCAGGATGAGTGTCAGCAAATAAACATCATATTCAACCTTGGCACCATCAGTATTTGGGGCCAGACAGCTCTTTGTTGTGGGGCCGTCCCGTGCACCTTGACGGTTTAGCAGCATCCCTGGACTCTACCCCCTAGATGCCTGTAGCACCCTCCCCTTCTGTTTTGATGACCAAAAATGTCTCCGGACATCGCCAGATGTCTCGTGGGGGACAAAATCACCCCTAGTGGAGAGCCACTGAGTTAACAGAAAATAAGAACAGGGCCAGTTCCATAAAGGACAGTGATGAGCAGGTGTCTGTAGAAACGTGAGATCATCAGGGGCATGTGTCTGTTAGGGGAGATTGCACAATGCCCCCCAGTTCTTCGCCCCAGGCTTGACCATGTGACTTGCTTTGGTCAATGGAATGCCAACACACATGGGACGGGAAGACGCTTGAAAAGCTCTTGTCCCCTTCATCCCCTCCGCTATTGCCATGAGAGCAAGCCCGAGCCAGTCCAATGGAAGAGGGGACACATGGAGCAGGGACCAGGAGCCCTGTCATCCCAGCAGACAGCCAGATGACCTGCCGGCATTGAGCATGCTCAGTCAACATCAGAGCAGCCTAGCTAACCATCTGAGACATGTGAGGGATACGCACTTGTGATTATTTCTGTTTTGTGCCCGCGTCACACAGCATTAGCAGCGGATCAAGAACTAACGGATACAGGAGCGTCTCAGAGAGGGCATCATCTGGTATCCCATGCAGACAATCCTAAAGTCCAGGCCTCACCAGGGCTGGAAGTACCCGTTTTGCTTTTTACTGTGATGTAGGAGGGAGCACGGGGAGCAGGTGTGGGTGGGAAGGATGCATTCCTTCCGTGGCTGCTCCAGGCTGACTCTTAGCTACGGATTGCACTGGGGGAATGTTCCAGGCTGTCAATGTCTGGGCCGTTTTTGTCCTCGCCTCCTGACTTTCATCTTTCCTTTCCTCACTGAGCTCCAGCTTTGGTTCTTGGGGTACGAATGGACGAATGAGCAACTGTCAGGTAGTGTCAGGTCCGTGAGAACCTGGAGTGCCCAGTCATGACATAAAGCCCGGTTTCCAGGGCACGGCTCTCGGGCAGGTCCTGGGGCCCCTCAGAGCCCGGATGATGGCAAAATGCTCCACTTCCTGGGGTCTGGTTTCCCCTCCCACGGGACAGGGCTAGAGCACTACCGCTTTTCAGAAGGGATCAAAAACTTCTATGATGAGGACAGTGTGGGTTCAGCACTGTTGGCACCAAACAGAACCAACAAAGCATCTCAGAGGCCTGCAGTTTAGACCAAAATGGAGGCAAAAACTGTTGAAACCTACAGATTAGCCTTGGGGCATCTTCTCCCCGACCACCCCCCTGGGCGCAACCAATGAATCACCACGTCTTGTGGGATCGTCTCTAAAAGGACGTTAGAACCCACTCTCTCCATGCTCACTGCCAGCACCCAGGGCCAAGCTACCCACATTTTGCACTGAGATGACTCAAGGTCCCCTAACATGTCTCCCCACACCCACCCCTCCAGTCTCTTCTCTGTACTTTAACCAAGGTGCTCTTTTAAAGGAAAATTGGATAATGTCTTTCCCAGGCTCCAACCCTTCCACGGCTTATATTAACTTTTGGGTTGAAAGTCAAACCCAAAGCCTGGCCTTGTATCCTTTCTCACCACACCCTGTATTCTTCTTGCCTTTGTTCAGAGAGCTCTAGCGTCCTGGCTTCTTTTCACCTTAAATTCCCTGCATCCTGCTCCTTCAAGACGCGGAATGCTGCTCCGAGCGCCCAGTGCCTTCACAGATGTGTAAAATGTCTAACTCATACACGATCCTGTATTAGTTACCTACTGCTGTGTGACAAATGGTTTCAAGCCTAGTGGCTCAAAGCAACGTTGATGGTCTTGGTTTCTGGGTGTCAGGATTCCTGGGTCCTGAGAGCTTCTGTCTCAGGGTCTCCCACATGTTACAAGGTCTCAGCTGTGGCTGCAGGCATCTCCAGGCTCGACGCAGGAAGGACCTGCTTCCCAGCTCGCCCCCGTGGTTGCTGCGGTTGATGGCAGCATTCAGTGCCCTGTGGATTGGTGGGCTGGGGGTCCCGGTTCCAATCAGGCTGTTAGTCCAGGCTGCCCCCAGTTTCTTGCCATGTGGACCTCTCCATAGCTTACAACCTGCTGGATTCCTTCTTCAAAGTGGGCCAATGAGAGAGTGCCAGCAGGATGGCAGGGGCAAACCTGTGTAACCTCATCCTAGAAGTGACATCCCATCACCTTCACCATATTCTATTGGTTAGAAGCAAGTAGCAGTTCCTATGCGCACTCAGGGGAAGGGAAATGCACGAGGGCAAGAACACCAGGAGACAAGGATGATGGGGAACCGTTTTAGAAGCTGCCTATAGTACCTCTCTTCTTCCAAAGAAATCAGCATCAATGCCCAAACCGAAACGGAGCCCTCAGTTATGTCTTTATCCCCTCAATAATTATTTATCAAAGGTCTACTGTGTGCCAGAATTGAGGCTCAGCGCTGGGCGCCCAGCAGAACACACAGGAGAGCAAGGGTCTGGCCTCATGAAACTTTCGTTCCACTCAGGGAAGACAGACAACGATCCAACAAACACAAAGAATACCACATGATGATGACTTCTGTAGGAAAAAACAAAGCAGAGAAAGGGACACAGGGAGGGCTGGGCAGCTACAACAGGACCCTCCTCTTCAGAGCCCTAAGGAAAGTGAGGATCAATTCATGCCGATACCGGGAGAAAGGTGTTCCTGGTAGATGGAACAGCCAGTGCAAAGGCCCTGAGGTGGAACCAACTTGGGGTATGCAGGAAGTAGCCAAGAGGAGGTAGTGTGGCTAAGCTCCAGCATAGGGGGTGAGAGGGAGGAAGGGGAGGAGGGGGTGAGGTGGGCCTTGGGGGCCATGGCAGGAATCTGACCTCTTCTCTGAGTCAAGTGGGGCTCCGGGGGGCTTCGAGCAGAGCAGTAACACGATCGAATTTGTAGCTTCAAAGATCCCGCTGGCTGGCCGCAGCAGAAGCTGGGAGACCAGCTTAGAGACAACGGCGGCTGGGCCCAGGGTGGCAGCCACGGAGGTGGGGAGAAGTGGGGAAGCTGGGAACATACCCTCAAACTCGCCCTTCCCTTGAGCTGTTCTTGTGGCAGTTGTAAATACGCAGCTAACCGGGCGACGTGTCACTGTTCACCGTCTGTTTGTCTCTGCAGTACGAATTCCACAAGGGCAGAGGCTGTGTCTGGCATGTTCTCCATCTTGAGAGCCTGGGGCGTGGTAAGAATTGATGGCGGGATTATTTTACCGCGTACGACACGTGGTCTCTGACAGCAGCTCTGCGTGTGCAGCAGAGGTGGCATGGGCAGTGATGCGAATTCCAGAAGTCTCCCTCGGATCGAATCCTTCCAGCTCTTAGTCTCTGTTCTTCGGGTGAGTGTCTGAACCTCTCTGAGCCCTGTCTTCCTCACCTGTACGTTGCAGAGCAGAAGGCCTGTCTCGTTAAGAAACACTGGTAAGCAGCGGCACGTGACAGTAACTAGCCCTGGGCAGAGACTGACACACAGGAGCTCATCTCCCTGCTCACCTTCTGCCTAACTGGCCTCCACTCTTCGAAGGGAAGGGACCAAACAGCATAGGTTTCTACCGCTCCTCAGCTCTGCCCCCCTTTGTTACTGTGTCCTGGAAGCAGCAGCCTCTCAGAGAGTGGCTGCTGTGAGATAATCCCCTTCCCATGGGAAAGACCAGTCCCCAAGTCCTCTCTCTGCTGAGCCAACCGAGTGGCTTTCCTTGGTGGACCGTTTGGGGACACTGCGGCTTCCTAAGGAGAGCTGGGTCCTTCTCGGGAGGCACGTTAGGCCCCCACCCCACCCCAAGAGGTGCTTCTAGACCCTGGCAGGCTGCGATCCACCTCTTCAGGGCTGTCCCACTGGACTCTTTAGTCTGAGTTTGTCGTGTTCCTGACTCGGGAGTTCACGAAGGCTGCTTTCCTTCTACCCCCCTTATCAATGCCTCGGACGTGGAAGGAGAACTGGAAAGGCACACATCTTGCACTTTCTGAATCTGGTCTTTTGTTCCAGAATTTAGGACAAGAATTTGGGCTCTGGAGTGGGACCCATGTAGATGTGAATCTCAGCTCTCCGTTCCCTGGCATGTGGCCCCTGGGAGGGTCACACAGCCACTGTGCAAATGCTTCCTCACCTGGGCAAAACCAAGACAGGGAAGGTGCCTCACGTGCTCAGGTGCTTGTGAGGCTACGATGAGAAGGGGGAGGTACGGCCCCTGCCACCGTGCCTGACACATGCTGAGCACTCAAAAACAGAAAAGAAAAGAAAAGAAAAGAAAAGAAAAGAAAAGAAAAGAAAAGAAAAGAAAAGGTGTCTGTCCTCGTCCTCTGCCTCATGGCCACCACCATCACCACCACCACCAACAGGCGCCACATATGAGCCAAGCCAGGGACTCCAGCTACAGAGGGAACTAAACATAGTCCTAGCAACAGAGACCCTCGGGGCCTTGTTTATTTCCATGTTCAAAAATTATCTCCAAACTCCAGGAGCTGGAGAGGGCAAACAAAATGATTTAAACAAACAAAGCAAGCAGCAGCCCAAGACAGCCAACACTGCAGGACAGGAAAAAATCCTTCTTGAAATGATCATTTGGCTGCCGCCAGGTGAATACTCCTTGGGTACAAAAAAGACACCGCGGGGTGAGACCGGCTGCTGTGGACTGGGAAGTGCTCCTCACGAACCCGGGGCCGGCGCCATCCACGCTCCTGCGCGCGAGCAGAGCCGCGGGCCCCCTTCCACACGGGAGCGCCCTCCACTCACTGAGGATCTTCCAAGAGACCTTTACGTGACTCTGCGCAGAGACCCTGTGAAAACCCTCTGATGCCCACCTTAACAATTCTTAACCAGACACTCGGCACATTTAGGTAGAAAGGACAGGTCCGTGGGATTATTTACAAAAACAACACGTTATCCTATCCCCCCTGCGGCAATTGAAGGAAAGAAGTTTTCTGTGCTTTGATCAAATGAACAGGGACCCAGAAGCCTCGGTCAGTATCGCGCTCCGAGACTGAAAGAGAATCGGCAAACCAGGCTGCCACCTCTCCTGCTAATTATTTCCTAATTCCCTTCAGTGGAACGGCAGAGTCCAAAGCCCCAGCTCTGTGAGCGCAGCCCCCGGGCACTGTGCTGACGCGGGCACTCTGGGTGAGCACTGGATGTCCTCACTGATGGCCACACACAGCCAGGTCTTGGGCGGGGGAGGGGGGGTGGCAAAAAATCTTCAAACAGAGGGAATCAAGTGCCCATGACTGGGAAGGAGAAAGTCTAAAAGCCCGAGCTGGTGAGGAGGAAGCAAACGCCATGGGAGCCAGGTCTGGAAATTGCCTAGGCTCCTGGACCTGGAGTTTCCCAAGGCGCAACTTAGCATCCTGACTTCATCTCCTGAAGTCCTGGCCCGGTGGTTCACACAGCAAGCTCCGTGAAAGAGGGTCTCTGTCTTACTTTTCCCCACACCTGCAGTGCCTGGCATGGTGCTTGGGAAGTGGCACTCGACAGTGTCGGATGGATGGTACTTAATGAGGGAGGAATGCCCAGAGATAAAACCCACAGACATAAAACCTTTATGGGCTTCAAACAGCTGCTCAAAACAGCGATGACTTGGGTGTGGGTGGATCGGAAGCCCGTGGTCTAGGTTTCTTGATAATTTACATGACAAACGAACAATGAGAAGAGGGAGGCTTGGCACAAACTCTTCGTTTGCAAAGCATTTGCAATGGCCCTTGGTGATTCTGGGATTCTCGAGAAATCCTTGTGCTCTTCCACAGCAAGATAGGGTGAGCTGGGGAGTTAGGCTTGGGAATGAGAGGAGATAAAGACCTCAAAGGAAAAGCCATTCTACCATCAAATGGGTATGGAGGATTCTGGAAAAGAGACCTGCTGCAATCAGAAAGCCGATGGAATGGCCTGGCACTATTCTCAGGACGGGCGATGGCTCTCAACACTTTGGAAGGCATTACCTCCCTTCCATGGTTATTTCAACATTTACTTCCTGGCCAGTCACCGTGGGCATGGCTGCAGCGGAAGTGTTCTGCCTTATATCCTTTTGTGTATTTACTTCCTCTGAGTGCCAAGTCCTAACCTAGTCCTTTGAAGCCAGGTTCTCCTCTCTCGCCCATGGGAAGCAGTGCCCTGTGCCCCCTATTCTACCTGACAGATGTCTCCATTACAGGTGGCATTGTCAGTTGCCACAGGAACACACTTNGTGCCAAGTCCTAACCTAGTCCTTTGAAGCCAGGTTCTCCTCTCTCGCCCATGGGAAGCAGTGCCCTGTGCCTCCTATTCTACCTGACAGATGTCTCCATCACAGGTGGCATTGTCAGTTGCCACAGGAACACACTTCACACTGATCACAGCATGGTGACACCCAAGCGTCACCTGGTTCTCGCGTGCCAGGGCGCACAGGTTGGGAGGCTGGACTTTGGAATGAGCCATGCTATCTGTGGCTTCGGAAGCCACCAGGGGACCAGGGCACGGCACCAGAGAGAGGCCAGCGGGGAGGGCTTCGTCCAAGCAGGGATTTGATGGCTCTGTGTGCGGCTCAGCCCAGTTCGTACACCATCCCTCCAATTCCTGGGGTGCGAAGGGAGATAAGCAGGCGGTTTAGTACAAATCTCTACAAGAGAAACAGCCCCGAATGCCTTCCATTATCAATCAGGCAACAGGAAACAGGTGGCACATTCAAATTAGGATCATGTGATTAATAAAAGGGGTAAGAGAACTGCTTTGGGCTGAATTGTGCCCCCACATGTTCATACATTGAAGTCCCAACCCCCAGAATCTCAGAATCCAACCTTANAGCAGAGGCAGGAGGGATGGCCCCGTGAAGAGCAGCCTGCGGGCGGCCGGACTTGCAGCCTCCAGGCTGTGACATGATCGATTTCTGTGGCTGAAGCCCCTCAGTGTGTGGTCCCCTGTTATGGCAGCCGGCACATGAGGAATACAGGGGCCACGAGTGCAGTAACTGGGGGCCTACATAGGAAAGGGTCATGTAGAGGGGCCACCTTGCAGGGACCCTGGGTGGAGAGACACAGTCTGCATCCCACGGTGACCACCCAGAGAGGGAGCCAGGGCACTGAGCACCCTGACCTCGCTCTCCTCCTCCCTCTGAGCTCCTGCCGGGACTCCCTGTGGGCTGAACCCACTGGTGCCGTCTATACAGGTCCCCTGTCGTGGCAGAGAGCAGGGGACAAGGGTCGAGAACGCCCTGCAGCAGTAAACAGAAAATATTTCTAGAAGGATGCAGAAACGAACTTAAAGAAAAGCTCATGACGTCACGGCTGTAGGGCCCGTCCTGGAGAGTATGAAGCCTTAGGTCTCTCACAGAGGGTGGTCTGCCGCCTCAGCTACCAGACCCAAGGCCCACGATTTCCTCTAAGGTGTGGGTCAAGTCACTTCTCTTGGCCCCACGGACAGAGGACACACCTCTTGGCTTTGCGAGGCCTGACTCATTTTTTCAAACGCACATGGTGGGTGTCATGATGATGCCGGTGATGCCAGTACACGCCAAGTTGGCCTGGCTCACCTTGTCCTTCCAAAGATGCTATGCTCGCCATCACGGTAGGAGGGAAGTTCCAGAACTTGGTTCACAGGACCCTGTGCTGTGGAACCGTGGGGATTACAGGATTTTTATGGCAGTGTGGTATCAAAATCCCCGCAGACTGGGAGTGCTTCTTCCCTATTCTTGATACTCCCTTCCGTAACGGTCATCAACTGGTACAATCATCTAGGCCTTTCCCACTTTTGTCCCTCGAACCCCAGGGAGATGCAGTGACTTATCCGATGGATAAGTCTGGAAGGAGAAACTGGGTATGCACAGCCCAGCCGGTCCCTTCTCTCCTTCCTCTTTTGAGGGTGAACCGCCTTCTCACTCCTCCAAGATCGGATGCTGGGTGAGTATGTCTGTCTGACCCCGGATTCGGTATGAGGACGCCCAGTTGGCTCTCACACAGAAGCCACTTTCTCCTTCTCTTCCTCTTCTCTGGACAACTGATCAGCCTCTTCTGGACCAACCGTCTCCACAACAGAAGCCGTATATGGAGCCTGTAGTTTTCAGGCACAATCCCAAAGACCCAATAGACACCTGGCTTCAGACTCCTGGTCTACTATTTACATGCTGTGTGACCTTGGGAAAATGTCTCAACGTTTCAGAGCCTCAGTCTCTCCATCTCTAAAATGGGTGTGATTATGGTCCCTACCTGGCCGGATTGTTCTTAAATAGGATTGCCTGCTTAGCAGTCAGTTTCTAGCACACAGTAACCAAAATATTGCCCCCAAATTTTGAAATGGGGTGGGGGCGGAGGAATAGTGGGTGAAAGATAGACTTGGGGTGTAAATTCCTGTTTTTCTCATTCTCGGGAGGAGAAATAATGGAAGGGTACATGAGGGTGCTCCTGGAGGAAGGGTAGAGGCCAAGAGCTCACGTGAAACACCTCCACAGAGCCCATCGGTAAGGGCCCTCTCGCATTTTAATGACAACACTTTGTTGCCCGCGGACCCTCAAAAAGTGAAGAGTACCAGAGACAGAAGACTGGAAATTAAGAGGTGGGACCTCACTTAGGACACACGTTCCTTATTCCAGCCCTCTGAGAGAAACAGAATGGGGGTTTGTGGGGTTTCTTGGGGGAGTCTGTGAGGGCCCTACACCCGGGTGCCAATTTTGCATGTTTTTATCTTGTTTGGTAGAGGACAGATCATCTATACCTTTGGGCACTTTATTCCTAACCTCTGGGCGTCATAAACCCCTAAAGCCCCTTGAGAACGTAAGGCAAACTGCCGGCCCTCTTCATGTAAAAAAACACACACACACAATTTTGCAGACCATTTCAGAGCATTCTGGAAACCCATTAGCCACCTACATTTTTGAAGTTTAGCACCCCTAGGGAAAGGTTTGCTTCCTTAACCTACAGAGCTGCCCCCTGGGCCTTTTAAAAACACCAAATTTAGGACCCAAAGAGAAATGTGGAGTCAACAGGACAGTGCCCCCCTCCTCCCCAGTGCTTCCTCCTTCTTGGTCTTGGACTTGGAGCCCTGGCCCTGAATAACCAGATGGCAGACGCATCTGTTCATGCGGGAAAACTGACAGGAGGCAAGGGTGTGCTTCAGCGTGTGGAAGAGCAGAGTAAGGGGCCTGCAGTAGGGCGAGGATGGGGGGAGGCCCACGCAGGGCACCCCAACAACCGGGACACAGGGAGGCGATGACGGGGTGGGGGTGAGGTGGAGGGAAAACATCGCAAGGGACAACAGAGCCAGTGTGGGACGGGTCAAGGGGAGGGCCAGGGGGCCACCTTCTTCTTACAGCCTCCCTCGTCTTGAGTGTGAAATCCTGGTGGAAAGTGCTGGAAGGCTACTTCTTTGCTTTTTAAAAATTATACTAATGATACATCTTTCAAATTTTATACCCGTGCCCCGAGGCCATGGGGGGGCACCGCTTTTGAAAAGTCCAATAAATAAATAAGCAGCCTTAATTGAAATCTTCTCTGGCTTGTTCATTTGAACAAGGCTTCCCTTTGAAGTCGGCTCCCGAGGCCCCAGCCCCTCTGCACGTGCTGAAGTTTCCTGGGGAGAGCAGAGAGGGAGACGGGAATCGTCCGGGAGCCTCACCCGGGGTGGATCTGTTTGCGCCCGGTCCACCGCTTGGGGGGGCTTATTCTCTGCTAGGAGCTGGTTATTACCCTCACTCCCTCCCACTGGTTCCCTCCTGGCCCGGTGACCAGGACTGTTAAGACAGAGAGTAAACAGGGGCCCGGAAGCTGCCTTGCAAAATTACTTTTTTATTTAGTATGAGCAGACACACGTGCTCAACTTCCGTCCCAGCGGCATCTGCAAGCGGAGGGTGGGCATGTGGACACATTTGTCATGACAATATTTTTTTTTCCAGTTGAAATATTCGATCCTCTTAAATAGTAAACACAGGCCTCCATCAGACACCGGGAGGGCGGGAAGGGAACCAGTTTTGGACTATTTCATCAGTCAGGTTAGAGCAAATTTTCAAGGACTTGGGCAAGGCCTCCTCACAGTCCACACTGTGCTATGTTACTGCTGTTGCCCTTGTCAGTGGTATCGCGAGCAGTGTCACCCCAATACATGGCCATTGACATTTGGGTGTTCGAAGATTCTCAGGACCCTAACTCCTTCTTAAGGTCTACAAGGCCCTATGTGACCCTGCCTCTTTCCAGCATGACCCTCCTATGCCTTGCTCATGACGACCAGGCTGCACTGACCTCCTTTCTGTTCTTTGAACACAACATACTTATTCCTGCCTCAGGGCCTTTGCACTTGCTCTTTCCTCTGCCTCTACTGCTCATTCTCCAGGTCTTCGCATGGCTCACTCTAATGAGTGCTGTGGGACTCACACCAGCTCACAAGACTTGAGTGTGCACATCTCTTCCCACAATGTCAGGTTGATGGCCTGAAATTGGTCATGGTGGGAATAANTTTTCACACTGATCACAGCATGGTGACACCCAAGCGTCACCTGGTTCTCGCGTGCCAGGGCGCACAGGTTGGGAGGCTGGACTTTGGAATGAGCCATGCTATCTGTGGCTTCGGAAGCCACCAGGGGACCAGGGCACGGCACCAGAGAGAGGCCAGCGGGGAGGGCTTCGTCCAAGCAGGGATTTGATGGCTCTGTGTGCGGCTCAGCCCAGTTCGTACACCATCCCTCCAATTCCTGGGGTGCGAAGGGAGATAAGCAGGCGGTTTAGTACAAATCTCTACAAGAGAAACAGCCCCGAATGCCTTCCATTATCAATCAGGCAACAGGAAACAGGTGGCACATTCAAATTAGGATCATGTGATTAATAAAAAGGGTAAGAGAACTGCTTTGGGCTGAATTGTGCCCCCACATGTTCATACATTGAAGTCCCAACCCCCAGAATCTCAGAATCCAGCCTTACTCGAAGACAGGGTCTGTAAAGAGGGGCTTAAGTTATAATGAAGCCACTAGGGCAGGGCACCGATCCAATAGGACTGGTGTCCTAATGAGGAGGGGAGGGGGCAGCAGAGGCAGGAGGGATGGCCCCGTGAAGAGCAGCCTGCGGGCGGCCGGACTTGCAGCCTCCAGGCTGTGACATGATCGATTTCTGTGGCTGAAGCCCCTCAGTGTGTGGTCCCCTGTTATGGCAGCCGGCACATGAGGAATACAGGGGCCACGAGTGCAGTAACTGGGGGCCTACATAGGAAAGGGTCATGTAGAGGGGCCACCTTGCAGGGACCCTGGGTGGAGAGACACAGTCTGCATCCCACGGTGACCACCCAGAGAGGGAGCCAGGGCACTGAGCACCCTGACCTCGCTCTCCTCCTCCCTCTGAGCTCCTGCCGGGACTCCCTGTGGGCTGAACCCACTGGTGCCGTCTATACAGGTCCCCTGTCGTGGCAGAGAGCAGGGGACAAGGGTCGAGAACGCCCTGCAGCAGTAAACAGAAAATATTTCTAGAAGGATGCAGAAACGAACTTAAAGAAAAGCTCATGACGTCACGGCTGTAGGGCCCGTCCTGGAGAGTATGAAGCCTTAGGTCTCTCACAGAGGGTGGTCTGCCGCCTCAGCTACCAGACCCAAGGCCCACGATTTCCTCTAAGGTGTGGGTCAAGTCACTTCTCTTGGCCCCACGGACAGAGGACACACCTCTTGGCTTTGCGAGGCCTGACTCATTTTTTCAAACGCACATGGTGGGTGTCATGATGATGCCGGTGATGCCAGTACACGCCAAGTTGGCCTGGCTCACCTTGTCCTTCCAAAGATGCTATGCTCGCCGTCACGGTAGGAGGGAAGTTCCAGAACTTGGTTCACAGGACCCTGTGCTGTGGAACCGTGGGGATTACAGGATTTTTATGGCAGTGTGGTATCAAAATCCCCGCAGACTGGGAGTGCTTCTTCCCTATTCTTGATACTCCCTTCCGTAACGGTCATCAACTGGTACAATCATCTAGGCCTTTCCCACTTTTGTCCCTCGAACCCCAGGGAGATGCAGTGACTTATCCGATGGATAAGTCTGGAAGGAGAAACTGGGTATGCACAGCCCAGCCGGTCCCTTCTCTCCTTCCTCTTTTGAGGGTGAACCGCCTTCTCACTCCTCCAAGATCGGACGCTGGGTGAGTATGTCTGTCTGACCCCGGATTCGGTATGAGGACGCCCAGTTGGCTCTCACACAGAAGCCACTTTCTCCTTCTCTTCCTCTTCTCTGGACAACTGATCAGCCTCTTCTGGACCAACCGTCTCCACAACAGAAGCCGTATATGGAGCCTGTAGTTTTCAGGCACAATCCCAAAGACCCAATAGACACCTGGCTTCAGACTCCTGGTCTACTATTTACATGCTGTGTGACCTTGGGAAAATGTCTCAACGTTTCAGAGCCTCAGTCTCTCCATCTCTAAAATGGGTGTGATTATGGTCCCTACCTGGCCGGATTGTTCTTAAATAGGATTGCCTGCTTAGCAGTCAGTTTCTAGCACACAGTAACCAAAATATTGCCCCCAAATTTTGAAATGGGGTGGGGGCGGAGGAATAGTGGGTGAAAGATAGACTTGGGGTGTAAATTCCTGTTTTTCTCATTCTCGGGAGGAGAAATAATGGAAGGGTACATGTGGGTGCTCCTGGAGGAAGGGTAGAGGCCAAGAGCTCACGTGAAACACCTCCACAGAGCCCATCGGTAAGGGCCCTCTCGCATTTTAATGACAACACTTTGTTGCCCGCGGACCCTCAAAAAGTGAAGAGTACCAGAGACAGAAGACTGGAAATTAAGAGGTGGGACCTCACTTAGGACACACGTTCCTTATTCCAGCCCTCTGAGAGAAACAGAATGGGGGTTTGTGGGGTTTCTTGGGGGAGTCTGTGAGGGCCCTACACCCGGGTGCCAATTTTGCATGTTTTTATCTTGTTTGGTAGAGGACAGATCATCTATACCTTTGGGCACTTTATTCCTAACCTCTGGGCGTCATAAACCCCTAAAGCCCCTTGAGAACGTAAGGCAAACTGCCGGCCCTCTTCATGTAAAAAAACACACACACACAATTTTGCAGACCATTTCAGAGCATTCTGGAAACCCATTAGCCACCTACATTTTTGAAGTTTAGCACCCCTAGGGAAAGGTTTGCTTCCTTAACCTACAGAGCTGCCCCCTGGGCCTTTTAAAAACACCAAATTTAGGACCCAAAGAGAAATGTGGAGTCAACAGGACAGTGCCCCCCTCCTCCCCAGTGCTTCCTCCTTCTTGGTCTTGGACTTGGAGCCCTGGCCCTGAATAACCAGATGGCAGACGCATCTGTTCATGCGGGAAAACTGACAGGAGGCAAGGGTGTGCTTCAGCGTGTGGAAGAGCAGAGTAAGGGGCCTGCAGTAGGGCGAGGATGGGGGGAGGCCCACGCAGGGCACCCCAACAACCGGGACACAGGGAGGCGATGACGGGGTGGGGGTGAGGTGGAGGGAAAACATCGCAAGGGACAACAGAGCCAGTGTGGGACGGGTCAAGGGGAGGGCCAGGGGGCCACCTTCTTCTTACAGCCTCCCTCGTCTTGAGTGTGAAATCCTGGTGGAAAGTGCTGGAAGGCTACTTCTTTGCTTTTTAAAAATTATACTAATGATACATCTTTCAAATTTTATACCCGTGCCCCGAGGCCATGGGGGGGCACCGCTTTTGAAAAGTCCAATAAATAAATAAGCAGCCTTAATTGAAATCTTCTCTGGCTTGTTCATTTGAACAAGGCTTCCCTTTGAAGTCGGCTCCCGAGGCCCCAGCCCCTCTGCACGTGCTGAAGTTTCCTGGGGAGAGCAGAGAGGGAGACGGGAATCGTCCGGGAGCCTCACCCGGGGTGGATCTGTTTGCGCCCGGTCCACCGCTTGGGGGGGCTTATTCTCTGCTAGGAGCTGGTTATTACCCTCACTCCCTCCCACTGGTTCCCTCCTGGCCCGGTGACCAGGACTGTTAAGACAGAGAGTAAACAGGGGCCCGGAAGCTGCCTTGCACAATCACTTTTTTATTTAGTATGAGCAGACACACGTGCTCAACTTCCGTCCCAGCGGCATCTGCAAGCGGAGGGTGGGCATGTGGACACATTTGTCATGACAATATTTTTTTTTCCAGTTGAAATATTCGATCCTCTTAAATAGTAAACACAGGCCTCCATCAGACACCGGGAAGGCGGGAAGGGAACCAGTTTTGGACTATTTCATCAGTCAGGTTAGAGCAAATTTTCAAGGACTTGGGCAAGGCCTCCTCACAGTCCACACTGTGCTATGTTACTGCTGTTGCCCTTGTCAGTGGTATCGCGAGCAGTGTCACCCCAATACATGGCCATTGACATTTGGGTGTTCGAAGATTCTCAGGACCCTAACTCCTTCTTAAGGTCTACAAGGCCCTATGTGACCCTGCCTCTTTCCAGCATGACCCTCCTATGCCTTGCTCATGACGACCAGGCTGCACTGACCTCCTTTCTGTTCTTTGAACACAACATACTTATTCCTGCCTCAGGGCCTTTGCACTTGCTCTTTCCTCTGCCTCTACTGCTCATTCTCCAGGTCTTTGCGTGGCTCACTCTAATGAGTGCTGTGGGACTCACACCAGCTCACAAGACTTGAGTGTGCACATCTCTTCCCACAATGTCAGGTTGATGGCCTGAAATTGGTCATGGTGGGAATAATTATACTGTGGAATTGGTAAATTCACAAATCAGGGTTTCTTCCTTCCTTCCTTCTTTCCTTCCTTCTTTCTTTCTTTCCTTCCTTCCTNCTTCCTTCTTTCTGTCCTTCCTCCCTTCTTCCCTTTCTTCCTTCCCTCCTGCCCTCCTTCCGGCCTTCCTGTCTTTTTTTCCAGTGGGTTGTTAAATATTTACTGGTTGGCTCCTCCTTGTCATTCAGTGTTTGGCTCTGGTAGGACTTCAAGGAGCTCTTGCAGTGCCCACAAGTCCTCCTGCCCACCATCTGTCTCCCTCACGTTGACTGCTTTTATTGTTGTCAAAGTGTTTACAACCCACAACTAGGTTATTTATCGGCTGCTAAGTTTTTGGCTGGGTTCCGCTTCCCTGCTGTAGGCTGTACAGAGCAGCCCCGCCAGTGGGTTTTTGTTCTCCTTTGTACTCCCCTGGCCTTGCACACGGCCGGGCACCTGGTTCCATGCGTACTTGCTGAAATGCACACGGGCGTGACAGTAAGCCCTTTCAAGCCTCCAGCTGATTGGGGAAGAGGGCACCTGCTCTGCCCGGGGAAGCCTTTACAGCATGGGGTCCAGAATGTTCCAGGCCCTCCTGGGCCCTGCCTGAGATGCAAGAACATCCTCGCGTTTGGAGTTCACCAGTGAGGACAACTCTCCCAGGGATCAACCAGAGTGCTATCTCCTGCTGCCCGTCGGGGATTCCAGGAGCCTGGACCTCAGTCAGGGAATTCCCTGGGGGCTGGGGTTTCACTTCTGTCCCAGCCAGGGACCTCCAAGTGCCATTTGCTGGGGCTTTCTTTCCAGGCACGGCCACGGCTGGATGATGGAAGAGCGGAGATAAAGGGCTTATCTTGTGCAGCTCTTGTCACCTCACCTGCCAAGCCCTTACATCCTTGTCAATCCAAGTGCTCTCGCCCTTCTTCTTTCTTGTCCTCAAGGAGGACTTGGGGAGAAAAACAGGCTTGTTTCCTATTTCCTGTCAGGACTGGGGTTTGCCAGCTCTGGGTGTTGGAACATTCTTTGCATTTCAATTCAGCAAACTCTGATTTGGCCAGATCCCACGCCGCGCCCCGGGAACAGGGATCTACAACAGGCTGGTGCTGGCCCCAGGAGGTGATGTCTTAGCAGCAGGGGTAGATAAAGGATTCTCGCATGGGACAGCTCATGCAGGTGCTGTCATCAATAGAGGTTCTCCCGAGTATTAAAAGAATAATTCTGGAGAGGGCACACCGGATGGCTCTGTGGAGGAGACACAACCGGAGCCTGGCCCTGGGACATGAGCTCACGGAAGGCCCACGTTGGTGGAACAGCAGGATTACTGCCAGACGCCACGGCCCAGTCTCTGTGCGGCAGGCTGTCTGCCCCCGAGGGCAGCTCCCCAGCAGCCGTGTGACTCCCGGTCAAGGGCCAGATGGATGGTGGGGTCTCAGCAGGTGTCTGGGTACACAGATGACATCGGGGGCAGACGCTCTGCCACCACCCCCACCCACCCCAGCTCCCACCCCTGGGCACTATAACCACCTCCCACCCCCAGCCCACCCGACTGACGGCACACTTCCACCGCTCTGGCTAAACGGGGCTCAAAGCTGAAACGGAAGCTGAATGTGCTGCTGGAGAATCTTCAACATGTGGACAAGAAATGTAACTAATTTTGCTGACGGAAATTCCCAGGTACCAGGAGCCACCACACGGAGACCCTCAGCAGTCTTAGGGGAGGGTGCTGGAGAAGCAAAGACGCAGGCAAGCCTCACAAACCCCGCCGAGGTTTGGCCAGTCTTGCCTCGCACTCCAGAAAAGGGGACCAGGGTTTTCTGGCATCTCTACTTCACTGACCCCCATTTCTTCTTTTCCTGATGGCTCCATGCTCTGGGCAGCAGCCTCACTGCTGGGTCCTTTGGCGAGAACCACAGCAGAATGGGGTGGGAGAGGACAGAGGTGGCAGGGCAGATGGGTGGCAGTCAGTGGCCCGGGCCAGAGGGCACCGTCCCGGGCAGCATTGCTGGGCCCCCAAGACCGTTGTCTCCACAGAGGAAAACCTGACATTTCAGACTTTGCAATGGGGCTTCTTTTGGTCAGGAAAAGAGCTTTGTCTCTGGGTCCTTCACCCCGTGGGCTGACGTGTTTGCTGGATCATGAAATCTGGGGAGGGGGAGAAGCCCAGGGAGGGGGTTTGGCTGTGTGAAGCTGCCGTGTTAGGAGCTGCTGCCCATTGGAGATGTGCCCTAAAATGACCAGAAGGAAGCTGTGAGACAGGAGACTGTAAATCATGGAGAAAACAGGCTTCCAAAATAAAGCCTTCAACGTGCAGTATTCACTCTCCGAGAGAGCCGAGACGATTAAAAGTAAAAAGGGAAATGGGTTATGTTTCCGGATGTAGCAAAGTTTCATATGGTTATAAAAAGGAGGTGATTATGTCCTTGGCATAACTGTAGCCAATATGAGCTGGATGAATCCGGGATTATCAGCTGGGACGGACAGCATGAGCTCAAGGACAGCCTGTCTGCGGGCAGCTGCATCCTGGGCTCCTTCCCACTATTTCCTAGCCTGTTCCTTCTCTCCTGCTGGTTTGGGGGGACACTGCTCCTCCTGGCTGACCTCCCGAATGCCTGAGCAGTGGTTCTAAGTCTGGCCCCTGGGCCAGCAACATCCATCTCACCAAGGAGCTTGTCGGAGGTGCAGATTTTCGGTCCCACCCCAGACCAACCAAACCTGAACCTCTGGCAGTGGGATCCAACCACCTGGGTTTTGTTAAACCCTCCAGATGATTCTGATGCATGTTCAAGTTTGAGAACCACCAGCCTGGGGTATAGATGCTCCCGCCATAAATGGTAAAACCACCCCCAAGAGCAGACAGTGGGCAGGAGGCACTGCTGTGTTGCCCAGACTCGTCCCCTGACCACTCTGTTCAAGGCACCTTCCTGCCCGTCTCCTTTGCATGCCCGAGACCCTCCACGACTTGGCTTGACCATGCCGCTCTTGCTTACCTCTCTAGGCTCAGCAGTCGGGACCCACTCAGACCATAGTTTCCCACCTTCTCACCAGGCCTCTGCAAACCTTTCAGCATTCTGTATAGTAATTCCCTGCTGAGGACTGTGGGCTCCCAGGAGATAAATGTAGCGTTATTCACATTCTGCCAGCTTTCATGAGCACAGAGCTTGGCACACACGGGAGTGCTCACCAATCCTTCCAGAATGAACAAAGGGCCCCGATACTGATCCTAGGAGGGATGAGAATGACCCTCGGACCCTTGTGCGGTCTCAGGCTCACATGGCAGGAGGGAGCTCCGTCTGAGTGGCAATTTAAAAATACTGTGCATGCAAAATTAATTTAATAGCTAAAGGAAAACTGAATTATGTATAACATGTTGTGTATTAACACATCTCTTGGAAGGTTTCTTACAGTATTCACCAAAACAAGCAAGATTTATAAACACATTTTCAGGATCACACTTCTTGCATATGTCAAGATACATGCATGCTAGCTGTGGAGGGAAGTTAGGGCAGCCCGAAAAGCTATGATCTTTGGGAGTGAGTGGTGCACAAGAAGTGGGCAGAGGCCAGGGAAGGGGGTGCCACTCTACAGTCACCTGGGCCCCCTGTTTCCTGCATCCTCCTCTCGTAATTCCTTTAACCTCACGGGCAGAGGGCAGCCGCTGGGGGAGTGTACTTCCTGCCGGCAGTCCAAGAGTACGGGGTTCCACCCCTCCGTAACTCACTGGACAATTATAAAGCGGGATGATAAGGAGAACCTTGGAGATCCAGGAGGCCAGCTGGAGCTGTCCCCAGGACCACGTTGTAACAGACTCAAATCGTCAGATCTTTCAGCATCTGTGTGTGGGTACAAATTGGTCACTCGCTTATATGGTTGTTCAATGACAGGCAAAGCAATACGATATGTTCATTGTGGCAGAAAGTGCTAGAAATATGTACAAGGTACATTCCTTGCCTGCAAGGACCTTCTCATTGAAGCAGAGGGAAGACAGGGATCCAATTAAGCCCAAACTTGGCAGACCATGAACACTCACGTGAGTGGTAAACCCTCAGAGAGAGAGAATAGGTGGGGGTTCCTTCCAGCTCCCTGCTTGAATGGATGCCTTCCCTGACCTCCTACAGGAGGCAAATTTTGCTGTAATATATACCCTTTGCACCTTGTGCTTGCCCTTTATAATACAATTTACAAGAGAAATCGATAACCCAACAATCACTAACTGCTTCCTAAGTATGTTCTCTGCAGTGACGTATTCAGCCCTTCCAACAATCCTGTACGATAGGTACTGCTATTAGCCCCATTCTACAGATGAGGGAACCAAGGCTCAAANTCAGCCCTTCCAACAATCCTGTACGATAGGTACTGCTATTAGCCCCATTCTACAGATGAGGGAACCAAGGCTTAAAGAGGAGAAGTGACTCCCTCCAAGCTGTACAGCCTATAACCGGCCAAGTCAGGCTACGGAGCCTAGACGACCGGTCTCCAAATCCCACCCCCTTAACATTCCCAACTTCCTCTGGCCAACGTCCGTCCCAATTCCAGATGGTCGGCTGATAAGGGCACGGACGTCCCCCACTGTGTTCATCCTTGTATCCGTGGCACCGAGCACAGGGCCCTTGGGAGGTGCTCAACAGATGTCTGATGAACGAACAAGCAAATGAGTGGACATTGAAGCTGGGGGGAACGGCACGGGAAGGGTGAGAACATGGGCAGAGCTACAATTCTGGAATTCTGGATTCTTGGGCATGTCTGACCACCTCTCCTCTCTTTTTTCTCTGTTCCAGATGTGCTGTTTCTTTTTCCTTTTCTCAACATTCCAGTAAAGGGCACCAGACCCACTGACCCCTTGCTTGGGCAGTGACAGCTGGGCGAACAAAGGCAGCTGGGAGCTGCCTGAGTTTAGCTCAGCGCTGGAGAGGCGGAGGGGGTCAGCCAGAAGGCTGAAGCCAACTGTCATCTTAAAGGCACAGAGCTGGTCAGAGTTTTGCAGCTCAGCACAAGAGAGGTCCTGCTTTTGGAGGGTGACCGATAAACAATGGCCCCCTAGCTTAACGGGACTGAAATATGATGCTATTCAAAGGGAACGTCAAAAGGATTAATAGCCCATCTCCTCCTAGCCTGGTGCTAAAGGCATGCTACTGCCTCAGGTTAAAATCACGCTTAGCCTGCATGCTACATTTTAAATCTTCTCCATTAAGTGCGGGCCATCACCACCACAGCATGGGGCAGGCTCTCGGGGCCCCTCTGTGCATTAGTACAATTCTTCAGTTGGGCCTTTTTAATGGGGACCCAGCCAAGCGCCTGGATGGCAGGCACAACTCAATATGCTGCATCTGGAAATAAATATCTGGTCCCTTTCCTGGAACATACTTCTGGACTGATCCTCAAACCCTCAAGAAAAACAGGGTACCTCCAAAAATAAGGTGACAGTTGTGGACTCGGGTGAATGCCAAGGGACATGCATGGCTGAACTGAATCCTGCCACACACACCCCCGTACAAACAGATCCATGTGGGGAGAGGGAGAGTCAAGGGAAGGGGGATGGAGCATCTCAGGAAAGAAAATCTAAGCATCTATGCTGGCAGTGAATTGCTTTGCTGTCCAAGGGCAGGTTAAAATAATACAGGACAACAAATCCAGCACCAGCAGATTTAAGAGTTTCACCATCCAACACTGGGATATTCCTTGTGGGGCGCTAGTTCCCATATGCAGATGGGACCCAGAGATGATGATGCCCCACATGGCCTCGTGCACAGCAGTGAGCAGTCCTGACTTTTAGAAGGAGGACGACGTGGCTTCCTTGCTTCCTGACGGCAAGGAATGATGAATTCTGTTATCCCTTCCTTACCATCCCAACTGCCAGGAAGAGGAACTGCCTCTTTTGTTCAGAAGGTGCTGTTTTTCCTCCCTGAGCTTTATTGAGGTGTGAGTGACAAACAAAAATTTGAGACATTTAAGGTCTACAAAATGATGTTTTGATATACATATACGTTGCGAAATAAGTACCACAACCAAGCTATTTAACATATACTTCACTGTATATGGTCATCTTTTTGTGTCTGATGAGAACACTTGAAATCTACTCTCTTGGAAAATTTCAAGTATACACTACATTGTTATTATTATTATTATTATTATTATTTAAGTAGGCTCCATGCCCAGCATGGAGCCCAGGATGGGGCGTGAACTCACAACCCTGAGATCAAGACCTGAGCTGAGATCAAGAGTCGGATGCTAAACTCACTGAGCCACCCAGGCACCTCCACGAGATTATTATTAGCTACAGTCACAATGCTGTACGTGATGTCTCCAGAACGTATTCTTCTTATAACTAAAAGTATGTGCTATTTAACTAACATCTCCCCATTGCCTGCACCCCCAGCCCCTGGAAACCACCACTCTACTCTCTGTTACCTTGAGTTCAGTTTTTTGTTTTTGTTTTTAGATTTCATATATGAGTGATACCATAGGGGATTTGCCTTTCTCTGTCGGGCTTATTTCACTTAGGATAATGTCTTCCAGGTTCATTCATTCATGTTGTTGCTAATGGCAGGATTTCCTTTTTTTTTTTTTTAAGATTTTATTTATTTATTTGACAGAGATAGAGACAGCCAGCGAGAGAGGGAACACAANAGAGAGGGAACACAAGCAGGGGGAGTGGGAGAGGAAGAAGCAGGCTCATATCGGAGGAGCCTGATGTGGGGCTCGATCCCATAAGGCCGGGATCACGCCCTGAGCCAAAGGCAGACACTTAACCGCTGTGCCACCCAGGCGACCCAGGATTTCCTTTTTTAAGGCTGAATTATATATATATATATATATAATTCAGCCTTAAAATATAATAGGTATATATAATAGGTATATATATATATATATATATTTTTTTTTTTGCTGGAACACATGGTAGTTCTATTTTAATTTTTAATTTTTTAATTTTTAATTTTTAATTTTGAGGAACCTCCATTCTGTTTTCCAGAGCGGCTGCACCAGTTTGCCTTCCCACCAACAGTGCAAGAGGGTCCCTTTTCTCCACATGCTCGCCCACACTTGTTATTTCTTATCTTTTTGATTCTAGCCGTCCTGACAGGTGTGAGGTTGAGAGCTCACTGTGGTTTTGACTTGCATTGCCCAGATGATGAGTGATGTCGAGCATCTTCCCATGTATCTGTTGGCCATTTGCATGCCTTCTTCGGAAAAATATCTGCTCAAGTCCTTTGCCCATTTTTCCATCAGGTTTTTTATGTTTTGCTATTGCATCTTGGGAATTACATATTTTGGATGCTAATCCCTTACCAGGTATGTGGTTTGCAAAACATTTTCTCCCATTCTGCAGGCTTCCTTTTCATTTTCTTGACCGCTTCTTTTGCTCTGCAGAAACTTCTTTGTTTGATGTAATCCCACTTGTTGATTTNCAAGCGCCTGGATGGCAGGCACAACTCAATATGCTGCATCTGGAAATAAATATCTGGTCCCTTTCCTGGAACATACTTCTGGACTGATCCTCAAACCCTCAAGAAAAACANTTTGCTTTTACTGCTTGGGCTTCAGCTGTCAAATCCAAAAAATCATTGCCAAGACCAACATCAAGGAGTTTTCCCCCTACGTTTTCTTCTACAGGCCATTTTATTAAGAGAGGCAAATAGGAAGGAGATGATAGCAAGGTGGACAGTCCTTTTGTCCTATTCAAGTGGTATGACCAGAAGAGTTTGAGGACCATTGCTCTTCAGGGAAGAGAGACATTATCATTCCCATCTAATCTCACAAATCAACATGGAGCTTTCGGACACCAAAGTCAAGGGTAGTTCTTAGTGATCTACACAGAGACATATTTCCATTCCCTTTAAAAATGGCCCTTGATAAGACCAAACTGACGTCAACACACGAATAAGGAACTGACAGACATAGATGAATGACTGTGATGGGTTGCATTGCTTACTCAGGTGGTCTGGATCTAGTGTGCTCCCCACCTGGCTCATCTCGTGGTGGACTCTCCATAAAGAGAATTAACAGTTAGGCTTAAAGATGAGGACAGTAAAACCCCGTAAATCCAGAATTAATTTCTGTAAATATTTTATTTTTCTTCCATACGTGCACANAGGGTACCTCCAAAAATAAGGTGACAGTTGTGGACTCGGGTGAATGCCAAGGGACATGCATGGCTGAACTGAATCCTGCCACACACACCCCCATACAAACAGATCCATGTGGGGAGAGGGAGAGTCAAGGGAAGGGGGATGGAGCATCTCAGGAAAGAAAATCTAAGCATCTATGCTGGCAGTGAATTGCTTTGCTGTCCAAGGGCAGGTTAAAATAATACAGGACAACAAATCCAGCACCAGCAGATTTAAGAGTTTCACCATCCAACACTGGGATATTCCTTGTGGGGCGCTAGTTCCCATATGCAGATGGGACCCAGAGATGATGATGCCCCACATGGCCTCGTGCACAGCAGTGAGCAGTCCTGACTTTTAGAAGGAGGACGACGTGGCTTCCTTGCTTCCTGACGGCAAGGAATGATGAATTCTGTTATCCCTTCCTTACCATCCCAACTGCCAGGAAGAGGAACTGCCTCTTTTGCTCAGAAGGTGCTGTTTTTCCTCCCTGAGCTTTATTGAGGTGTGAGTGACAAACAAAAATTTGAGACATTTAAGGTCTACAAAATGATGTTTTGATATACATATACGTTGCGAAATAAGTACCACAACCAAGCTATTTAACATATACTTCACTGTATATGGTCATCTTTTTGTGTCTGATGAGAACACTTGAAATCTACTCTCTTGGAAAATTTCAAGTATACACTACATTGTTATTATTATTATTATTATTATT